>NW_016918457.1:146649-150265 GCF_001483705.2 Eufriesea mexicana
TTAATATAATTTATAATTTTTTAATTATAATAAGTATATATAAAAAATATATATATAAAATCAGTACCTGAACAGTAATATCACTAGTGGGAAATTTAATTGTAAGATCAAGTAGTTCTTCTTCAAAATAAAGTTGTTGAAGTCTTTGTAGGAAGAAGGTTCCCCAGTTATCTACCTTCACTTGCTTCAAACCCCGTGAAGGAAGAAATTGTTTGTCTTGATTTACTGTTTCCATTGTATACCTATATATTGTTTAAATACTTTAAAACTTTGCTAATCATTATATAATCCTTTACTTCAATCCTTTTGTTAAATTTTTTTGAGAAAAATGAATAATGCACTGATGTTAATTAGATTTTAAAATAAATAAAATAATAAAGATACAAAATTTTAATGTCCTTTAATATTATAGTTTAGCAATATATTAGTAAAATTATAATAATAATAATAAAACTTAGGTATTAAAACTCAAAGCTTCAAAACAAATAATTTTAATAATTTGAAATAACTGTATTATTGTAATATATCAGTTATAAGAAAATCAAACAGTTAACTGACATATTGACTAAACAAACATTATATTTGCTTACCTGATATTATTGAGTTTAACTATTTATTATGTTTATTTATGCTCATAGCCCAATTGGACCAAATCCTGTAATAAGAGAAAAACAAGAAACATCACAATTTTTATTTTTTAAACTATATCATAAGGTAATAAATCATACTTTTATTCTCTAATAAAGATGTATATCAAGAAAACTTTTATATCTATTACATTACTCATAACTGTTATATGTTAATTATTAACTACATGATTAAATAATACCATAAGAAAAAAGATTATTTACACAACATATACTATTTCATAAACTACAAATATTACTTAACATTCTTGAGAATAATCTCTTCGTACTTGTGACTCAAATGCTACAAGATCCATGTCACAAGGGAAATTATGCCTCAATTAATTACTTAGCAGTAACTTAACCTGACTGGTTTCTAAAAATTAAAAGTTTCATATCTAATATTATAATAATACATTAGCAGGATCCATTGACATCGGAATATGGTTCTATAACTTACAGTAGCGAGCGAAGTACGCTAGCGTAAAAATTCTTTAATATATATAGCATTATATACACATTGTTACATTTTCTTCGAAATTCAATTAGACTAAAATATTGCAAAAAGAAGAATACTATGCAAACGAAAGGAAGTAAAAGAATTTCTGACAAGAGTATCAGCGCATACTTTGCGGAACGCTAAAAAACGGAAGTTTAATAATGATGCATGTCTTCCTTTCACGCTCAAAGTCGAGCATATTAATGGTTATTTCGAATATATACAAATTCAAAATACCCTGTGGATGTATTGCACATACCTATTTAACAATATTTCAATATTCCTCTCAGCTCCATCTCTTATAAATTTCCTTAGTACACAAGTAATATTGAACATTCCATTGTGTATCACGACTCACAGATGGAGTTATACGTATCGACTGATCACCACGGGAACAGGATATAAAGAAACATTCAACTATAAAATTATGAATCGCTACTATAAACTATAAATTGCAAAAACTTATATATATACAATGCAAAAAAGAAGTATTTTTGTCTAATTATAGATAATTTCGTATAAATAAAAGAAATCAAAAAAATACATAAAAAAATATAATTAATTCCATAGATTTAAACTAAATATGAATAAAGAATAAACTAAAAATACTGGTGATATGAACTTCAGATGAAAAGTAGAAATTAGTAGCTCTAAATATTATTAGTAATCAAGTGAATATGACAAAAGGTTTTATTATTTATTTTATATAAAATTTTAAAATATTAAGAAATATTGAAAATAGTTTTTCATGATAAATATCAAAAGAATGAATAATCGTGTAATACATTAAAGCTCATTATGTTTTGGATTTAATGAAAATTGATGTATAGATAAAAATATTCTTCAAATTTCTCGATTATAATAAAGTTTTCTTAAAACTATTAAAATTTGACTGATAGTTAATATTTCCAAAACGAATTCTAGGGAATTTATGTATTGCCTCTGAAACTATTTGATAAGCAAAAATGCATGCATTTGTTTTTTATGAAATAGTCCATACAAATAACGAAAATAGACATAACGTCAGCTTTTGGTTGTAGGTAGGAATAACACAAATAACATGTATGAAACACTTCTTGACATTGATAATCATCGATGATTAAACACAGAAAGACCCCAATGGAAAACACAAAGTGTATTTCCATAAAACGGGTGAACACGTGTATACGTTTTAAAAGCTGTCACTGAGCAATGTCATTTCTTTCTTATTGTTTTTAAAGAATTGGTTTTGCATCTTTTCAGAATATGCGAATATATGAATATTTATAGTTTTAAAAAATGGAGAACATGGTATGCGATTTTAATCCAAGCTGTTGTTGATAAAAAGTAAGAGAAAAATTTTAATAACACCTTGTAAGTAAGCATTATACAACATAAATATTATTTATTTTTTATAAAATATTTCAATTATAACGCTGTTTGTAAAAAGATATTTTAATTCAAATCAACAGGTTTTGTAGGATGATGAGGTTGAACTTTAAAACAGTATTACTTGTAATAATAGTCGCAGTGTTCAGTTCTGTATTGACATCATGGAACACTTGTGGTAGTCCATCATTTTTTAAAAACACTGATTGGAAATCAAAATTTCAACATAAAGTAAGTCAACATGATTTAGACCATATGAATAAATGTAATATACATGAATATTTTCTTAAAATACTTTAGTATATTATGTATATTGTATTTCATATTGTATTTCCAAGTTAGCTAATTAAAACAAGAAATTAATAAAATAATAATAATGTTTATTTATGACTTAACTTATTTTTATATAAAGGATCGACTAAACATAGAAAGTGGGTATCAAGAAATAGATTGTCATATAAATGGTGACTATTCTATTGGATGTCTTAAAGAAGGAGACGAAGTTTACATACCATTTTCATTTATTCATACATATTTTGAGGTAAATATTACAATTAAATAAAACAGTAGTAATAAAATATTAATATTTCTAATGTATATCAGATTTATGGAAAATTAGTAACCTATGATGGTTTAGAAAGATTTGAGTGGTTACACAGTTATTCCAAAATTGTTAATCCTAAAGGAAAATATGATCCCAAAGGAGTATTTATGACTTTTGAGAATTACAATGTTGAAGTTCGAGAGCGTGTTAAATGTATTAGTGGAAATGATGGAGTACCAATATCTACTCAATGGGAAAGTCAAGGATATTACTATCCTACACAAATTGCTCAATTTGGATTATCACATTACAGCAAAAATTTAACAGAACCAGAGCCTCATAAAAAAATGATAGAAGATTCAGATAAAGTTAAAAGAGAATGGATTATACCTCAAGGATCTATCGCACCTAGAGTATTTGACAAACATGTTAATAGTCATGTAATGAAATTTGCAACACCAGAAACTAGTACTTCTGGTATTACTTTAAAATTAGATCATGTGCTGGATTTTGTATTACAATGGGATTTTAATATTAAAGATAATGGAAGTATCATGATCACATTACAATCTAGGGAAA
>NW_016918457.1:150491-194567 GCF_001483705.2 Eufriesea mexicana
ACTAGTAACATAGTGCTACATACTTATAACAATCACGTTTATTACGGAATTGGTCAAATTAATCATCAATGGAGAAAATTCACTAGAGATTTAATTATTGATCTACAAAAGGGTTTATATCTAAATGATAAAAATAAAAAGAAAATGTCTCGTTCGAAATTAAAGGTAATATATAACAAATATAAGAAATGTTTGAAAAATACTGATGGAAAGGAATTAAAAGATGAATAATAAGAATAAAATATTTTATAGATTGTTAAAATAACTTTGTATGGATCTGGAATGATTGATAATATAACATTATCTACAAGTGAACATATGGAGCAATTCTATGATTCAGCTAGATGGTTTGTTAGTAATCAGAACATTAGTTCTGGTGGTTGGGCAAATCCTGTTAGGAGAAAAGTAGCTCCTGGAATGGCTACTCTTGAGCCTGGATGGTATTATACTTTAACAGTTTATTAAATCGTTACTAAATCATAAGTACATTTATTTAAATGTATATATTTCTGTATAACAACCATAGGTATTCTAGTATGGGTCAAGGACATGCAATTTCCGTATTAGCACGAGCATATTATCATTCTGGGGAGGAAAAGTATTTACAAGCTGCTGTTAGAGGTTTGCAACCTTTTAAATTATCCTCTAGTAAAGGAGGAGTAGCTGCAGTATTTCTAAATAAATATGTGTGGTATGAAGAATACCCTACAACACCTCCATTATTTATACTTAATGGATTTATTTATTCTTTAATTGGTTTGTACGACCTAAAAAGCATAGCAACGGGTAAAGACGCGGAAGAAGCATCTCGCCTCTTTAATCAGGGTATGACGTCCTTAAAAAGCATGTTAACATTATATGATACAGGTTCTGGTACTACATATGATTTACGTCATTTTACATTAAAAACTGCTCCAAATTTAGCTAGATGGGATTATCATTCTACTCATGTTAATCAACTTCTTCTTCTCAATTCAATTGATAGCGATCCGATTTTTACTACTACAGCAGAACGATGGATAGGTTACATGAATGGTAAGAGAGCTGCACACAATTAATTTTAACGATTAATTTTGATTAATCACGTAAGTTTTGAATTTATCTAATTTTTATTTATTAATATTTAATATCTCATTTTTTCTACTCCATTCTGTATCATACATTTTGTAAATAATTTCAAACAGTCACAGAATAAAGTGGACCAAAATATATTTATCTTTTTGTGCAATTATTACACAAAAATAGTAACAACCAAATTTTTAACATTTGTTCTTAATCACTCGCCGATACTTACGAAACGTTAGTACATAAATAAACAGAAAGCATGATAGTGAAGGATATATATGTAATTATACTTATACTTAGTAATTAAGCAATTTTCAAGCGATATTTTTAAAAAAGCCATCCTTAAATAGAACCTTTAAGAGACTTAATTAGTAGTTAATTTATGTAAATGTTTTAAATGTAAATTCTGTACTTACAGAATTAAATATATTTAATTCATTTTATAAAATATGAATTTTTTAATTCGAATTTTACATGTGTTCTATTATGTTACAATACTAAATTAAATACCTTTTTATTATTTAATTGTTTTATTTCTAATACATATATGTATTAACATAATTTCGTATCTTCAATAAAAATAGGTTTAACGACATAAGATATTATTTTATGTAGGAGTAAAATAAGTATTAACATTATCTATATGTTATATTTCTTTTAGATAAAATTTTGTCAGAATCTTTATTTATAGTATCACTATAATGAGCAAAATATAATTATTTTAGTTATCTTTTTACACCTACATAAAAAATTTATTATATTAAATATAATTTAATGTAATAATTTAAAACCTTTCTAATTATTTCTAAGTATAATTTAATGAAGGATGTAACTTATCACATCTTCAATGTACTTGAGATTTTATACAATATTACATGTTGGTACTACTGATAGCTAAATTCGTAGTATACTATACGTATAGTTTACACTATTTTTTTCAGTATGTATATAAAAATTGATATTGTATAATGTATAAATAATTATGACGATATTTTTGTAAGTATTTATAATATGTTACTGTTTAATGTACAATTAAAATGTTATTTAAATATATCACATTAAAGAGTGTAAGTTTTTTTTTTATAAAATATAAGAATAACATTCAAGCCATGTAAATGTATTATAATTATATTATGTTATTAATTATCTCTGTGATTTAATTACTAATATCACTAATATTACATGTAACGCATGAACTGTCAAAAATAATTTTATTATTCTTATATAGAACGTATTTTATATAGAAGAAATATTAATATAAATTATCAGCTTTATGAAATTATTATTAAATATATCATTCTATTCTTTTTTTTTACAAACAATAAGAATAAATATAACATACATTTTAAAGTACATAAAATTTCATTTTGTAACAATTTTGATTTTTAGTACCATTTCAGGTTAAATTAAATAAATTTTATAAATAATAATAAGATAATGAGTGGTGGAGTGGTACCTAGTAAATCAACAGTTTACATTTCGAATTTACCTTTTTCATTAACAAATAATGACATACATCAACTTTTACAGAGTTATGGGAAAATTATAAAGTAAGTTGTAAAATTTAAATATCTAATTTTTGCATTATTTATGTGATGAAAACTATATTATTTACTTCTTTCTTTATGTATTCTATAAATCATTTAAAATTATTTAAAAACTGAAAAACTAAAAACATTGTTATACATTTAAAATCAAGATATTATTTTAATGATACAAGAGTGTTTAATAATAAGATATAAACATAAAAATTGATATAATTAATATATAATTGGTAACATTATTTTTGTAATATATAATGATAATTTTGTAATGAGATTAAAATTTTTATGATTTTTACAGCATAAATAATTTGAAATATGATATTTCTATTTGCATAGAGTGACAGTAATGAAAGACAAAATTACAAGAAAAAGTCGTGGAGTTGCATTTGTATTATTTCTTGCTCCAGAAGATGCTGTTGCTTGTGCCAAAAACTTAAATAATACTGAGGTGAACTACTGCTTACTTCATATAATAATATTTATTACATCTAATATTTTGTAAATTATTTTTTAACAGATAGGTGGTCGAACAGTAAAGAGTTCCATAGCAGTAGATAATGGACGAAGCACTGAATTTATTCGTCGTAGAGACTACCCAGATAAATCTCAATGTTATGAATGCGGGGAAGAAGGTCACTTATCATATAACTGTAGAAACAATACACTAGGACCAAGAAATCCACCATTAAAGAAGAATCGAATTAGAAAAAAAAATAAATCTAACAATCATACCAACAATTTTAGTAAAAACAGTGATGATGAATCAGCAGAGGATAATTGGGATGATGAAGTAGAAACACTAAGTGCTGCTATTGCGATGGAGGTAATGTATTTTTATATATTATTCACAATGTGACTAAAATTTAATCAGTATCTGCATATACTAATCTATGTTTTACAAATTTATTAACATTTTATAAAATTTCATATTTTAGCAAAGACAAAAAGAATTAGAAAATAATCAGAGATTAGCAAGTAAGGGATATGAAGAAGAAAGTCAACCAGTCCAAAAATCTGGCAAAAGATATAAAAAGAATGAATATTTTAGTGATGAAGAAGATTTTAGCGAATAAGTAAATGTAATAAAAGAACATAAATAAGAATAATATTAAAAAAGTATAATATAATAAAATTTAAAAAAATATTTAATATTAAGTTCCTAAAGTATTACCTTGCATATAAACTTGTAAACTGATATTTCATTTATTTTATGTGTATAAATTGTAATTAGTTTATAATACATCTATAATACTATAATTTAAATTTCATTTTATTTAACAGTATCTAAACCTAAAAAGAGTAGTACTATTTTAGCCAAGTTTTAAATAGATTAAAATTATGTCAATAGAAACGTGAGTACATAATAATGTATGTACATCATTGTCCATTATGTCTATATTATGTTTTGAGATTTTTAGTAACTTAACCTTATAAACTTCGTTTGAAAGTTATTAAAAGAAATTTTAATATAACCACCTTTTTTTAAATAGATATATTGCTTAAAAAGTAACACGTTTAAAAATAGTAAAAATTAAGTATTATTGAAGAATAATGAGGATATACTCCAATATTATATTTTAACAAAGAATTGAAAGATAGGAAGAGCCAGTATAAATAATTGTAAAACATAACCTTAAAGTATAAAAAGTTAACGTAATTTTAAATATTATATACTATGTCGGGTTTGGATTTATTAAGTATTTATGCTTCTGATTCTGAAGATGATGAAATTGACGATAACAGTAAACCTAATGAAAATTCTAAACGGTATTTATCTTCTTCCTTTTAATAATTATGTTCCGTAACTTCTAATAAGTATATAAATATACTGTGATTTTATTTATAGTTTAAAACGATATAATTTATTTACATGGAATATATATATTGGAAATATTTAATAAATTTTAATTTTCAATTTTTAATTATAATTATATTTAATAATCAATATAGAATTATTACGTGCGTATTTATAATATAATGTTGATACATATAAAAATAAATATGTGTGCAATGAATTGTATTTTCTTTTCTCACACGTATATTTTTATATAAAATTTACTCGTATTATTCTATTTAAACTTTACAAATTTTCATTCAGAATAAACAAAGAAAATATATTTAATAAACTTTATTAAAAATAGATATAAAATATATTTCATCATTTTTGTTTTCTATATTAATTGTATAAAACATTTTTAAATAATATTTATTTTGTAGATTACCTTTACCTGAGAGCATTGTAGCATGGAAAGGAGTTCCTCATCATGAAGAAGTATATGATGATCCATTACAACATGAGGGAAGAGTAAGAAGTTTTAAACATGAACGTGGTAACTGGGCTACTTTACTTTATATTAATTGTTAGTATTTAAGAAAATAAATAAATATTATTGTTTAAGCTAGAAAAATAAAACCATTGCAACAACTTTAAATTTTAGATGAACCTTGTGAAGTTATGCTTTCATGGATGCTTTTAGTCATGGAAGAAATGCCAGTTAAATGTAATATATTTTCTGAGCAATGTCATATTAGTATAACAAAAACTTTAATTTTAAAGTTTCATTGGATTGAATCCTTTGTAGAAGAAATTAAGAAATTATGTGAGCAGACAGATCAATTTACATTAGAGCTTCTAAATGTACGGGCATACATTAATGAGGAAAAGACCCGTACATTTTTTGGGATAGAGTGTGATGACTGTAAAGGAGTTCTCAGTCATCTTGTGAAAAATATTAACAATTTTCTTGCTGAATATAATTTACCATCTTTTTATGAAGTAAGTAATATTTGTTATATGAAAGTGTAGTTACTTATTTTTAATAAAAATTTTGTTATTTATTATTTTGTTACATAATAATTATAAATGATTTTTTATGTTTAGGATTGTTCCTATCATATAAGCTTTTTATGGTGTCTTGGAAATGAATTTGAAGTTCTAAATAGTCATACACATTCTTTGACTGCTAAATTAAATCAATTTTTGGTTGAGCATGCAGAAGCAAGATACATACATGTCACTAAAATACATCTTAAAATTGGAAATAAATTGTATGCATTTAAACTAAGGTAACAAAGAATATCTCTAGTTATAAGTTAAATGTAAAATAAGTTTATTATATTTATTGTGTAAAAAAAGTGTACAAATAAAATATTTGTATATAAATATTTATGTTATTATTCAAACCATCTTCTATATAATAACAAAAGTTATGCTCTAAGAAAATAATAAATTTTATATAACTTCAGCTTTTTCTACTTTTCTATTTTTATTTTGTTATGTTTTCAATTATTTAAATTTATGATTTGTGAAAACACTTATATTTATATTTATCTAATAAATTATTCGTGGAACTTATTTTTTGAACATATTATAGCTATTTTATAGTTTAAAAAATGTTAATGTTTAATATATTTTTTCTGTTTACTTATAATGTTTCTAATAATCTTTTTAATGTTTCTAATGTTCCAAATTTTGTTAATATTTTTATAAAAAATTGAATTCAAATGATTTTTAATTTAATAGGAATATAAAAGTAAATGAATATGGTTATACAATAACAATATATTTTGTTACCAGTATACAAAGGCGAGTATCGTATATAAATGTGTGTAAAATATTCCATATATCCACGATCAACGTGGCGTACAGAAATTACGTTAACACTCGTCAGACTTCTAAATCGTATAAAAAACGCAATATTTCTGTAAACAAATTATTTACAATTGTTTAGTATTTTTATACAGACATTTTATGTAATTGTGCATCTTTACAAAAGAAAGCGTCACTTATTGTATATACAGTATTATATGCTCGTCTAACGAGTATCGATCAGCTCATAAAATATATTAAGTACACAACAAGGAATGTATTAAAAAGTCTTCGGATTGTATATGTTCAAAATATAATAGCATGTACAACATACTTTTTTAATTATGTATTGCACCCAGTTATTTTTTTTCCTTTTTCTTTTTTTTATTTTTTTATTTATTTTTTTTTTAATGAACTGCATTTATTACTACTAAAAATGTAAATTCAATATGGGTGTCTTAAAACAGTACATTATAATTATTTCACGGTTTTCTTTCTTAACAACAAGGCTTACCTTGTTACAAAATAAAATTTTCTTCTCGCTATGAAATTCCGTTCGATCCAGTAGTTGATTTCTCTGGTAAACACTTCATGATTGTTGGTTCTATCAACTTCCATACTTCAGCGAGCTATAGTGCATTTTAAATGTTATTTATTTAAAATATTGATACAAAATTATTTCAACGATTTTCACCTCAATATATATGTAAAAAATAATAACAAAAATATTTTATCCTTTTTGTGATTGATGAATTGCACTTACCAAATTCTCATCTGTTTGTCGATAACATCAAACACGATGGAAATTATTACGATATTTAAAATATATTGCGAATAATGGAAGAATCTCACCTCAGAATGACCACGAATTTGCACGTTGACAAGACTCTGTAGAACTGTAGCAAGTATTTCTAAATGGGCGTGAACGAGCTGTGTCTCCATGTGCAAACAGTGCAACGAAAAGCAATTTCGTAACTCGACGTTTGCAATCACCGACTCCTGAGCCACCATTTTATTTTCAAGATATTCAACTGTATCACTCTGTAAATAAAAACGAATTTGATGGAATAAAACAGCCGATAAAAACATTTTACTTCGAATAATTTATAATCTGTTAAAGGGCAAATAATATATATATAATTATAACAATAATTTGAATACAAAAAATAAAAATATTTTTTATATTTAACGCAATATTATATTTTCTCTATATCATACACTAATAAATCTAGTGTTTTGTACTGTACTATTGCTGTTATTAAAATATTAACTTGTTTTAAAGGTATATGTAATAACATGTTATAAGCATTTTGCGTACAACTTGAATTTGATATCAATATAAAAAAGTAAAGGAATATATCGAAATATGACAGCTGCACGTATTAGCCTGTTTTCAATTGGAACGAATTATGTAAGACGATACAAGCTTGAGATTATATATTATCACATTTTTCCTCCGACATTAACATAAAAGACCTTGAGCAATTTCCGAATAATCACGTAATAACCTGCGCACACGGTAACAATGAATCGAGTTAAGTCACCGGATAAATATACCTTTCTTAAGGCTGTAAATCATCGTTTGCTGCTCCACCGTCTTGAAGGATCTACTTACGTCAGTTCCGCGTATCACTCCTTGCATTTGCCGCTTCTTTAAGGATAACATAGTAGACAATGCACGTTGATGATCGGCGCTGACACCACGTTCGTGCCTCTCACACAGGATTCTATGCGCCACTAGAACGTCTAAGAGAAGATTCAGCCTTTCACATATCATCGTTTCCTCTCGGACTGCTTGTTGAAGAGCTCTTGTTGAAAGTAGATTGAATTCTCTGAAATTACGAACGTATATAAGGAACCTCGTAAAAAAGGAAAAGTATTTTCTATGAAGTAATTACTTCGAAATTATGTGGAATCCTTTCTTCATCTCTTGCCAAATAGTGGAACCACCAGTGGCCCAAGCAGTGGTGCCATGCGGTTCCGAAGCTAAATTGCTTAACTGAGTACCTAATTCCGCCATATCTACCGCATAACTGTGCGATCTGATTGCTAAACAATCGGCAATATTCTTTAATCGGGAAATTCCGAGGAGTATCACTCTGATCTGGTCGCGACTGTTCGCGAACTCGGTCAATGTTTCCGGAGGCACCAATTCCTTTGCCCTCGACGACAATTCTGACGTTGCAAACTCGTCAGGTACTCGCCTGAACACCTCACGAATTTTGTGCTGTGTTTCTTCGCCAGTGTAAGTAAAGAAGAATTGCACGATGTGATCTTTGCTCACTACAGGATGACGAGCAATTACGGTAAGAAATCTTAATAAGGATCGTCTTCTTTCTTCCAGAAATTGAGAGTCAGCTGTAAATGTATATATTATGGTTAGTAATTCAAATTATGTTATTATAATATTACTTTTTGCAATAGTCTAGAGAGTAAATTTATAATCATGAAAATATAATTAAAACACTATTTTTATTATATTTTAACACAGTTTTGTTCATTTAGCTATCGAAATTAATAACAATTCTTAGTATCTATGATGGTAACAAGTATGTAACATTCAGTAAGTGAAGAATAAAAGATATTGAACACGAATTTTGTAAAATTATAAATATCTGTTACAGCATGTTAAAAGAAAATAAATGATCAATGAATCAATATTTTACCTCCCACAATCTTCTTCGGTGGTAATTTCGGTATCAACCTATAAGGAAATCTTGCCAAGAGAAGCTCGTGCAACGACACAAAATCGTTATAACGTCTATAAACGACGGAATTGAATCTCTGAAAATAGAAACTGTTTTTAGTAATCATTTCATAACTACAGCTTATATTTAATAAAAAAAAAAAGGAAAAATAAACATTTTACTTAGAGAAATTTTTGTAAAATACAAAAATAATAATATTTCAAATTTATGCCGAGCAAATAGGGGTGCAAGAAAAATACCTTGCTGGTTACTTGATACTCCACGTGCTTCAAAAAAATTCCTTTTTTCTCTGGCACCAGGTTCACCTCTATCATGTCCAAATTGCATATATCCGAATAAGTGAGATTCAACTTGGCTGGATTGCTCCCTTTGTGCAACCTCTGAGCCAATAGTGTTACCTCGGAGAGATCGCCCAGAACAGGAACAGGTAATTCTATGGAAAAAAAGACCAACATTAAAAAAAGAAACAAATTTTAAAACCGCTCAATGGAACCAAATAAACCAGTCTTAACAAGCCTATAATTTACAAGACTCTGTAAAATCAGCGAGGAGATACTTAATAACACAGCGTTATCTTATTTTTCTTTTTATTGGTTTATTTATTCGCTTCACCTTACAAGAGATGTGTAAGGACAAAGTTGCCCGATAAAATCTATAGCGTGATTAGATCGCGTGTAGCTAATTCGCGAAGCCACAAGTAACTTCTTTCAGCATTGTTGTTTCCCCGTCGTGAAAGATAATCATCGTCGTAGCCGCAACGTCCATACTGGAAAAGGCTTACCTGACCTACGATACTTTGTTGCGTGTACGTGATAATACCTGAGACGGTACTCGTTCTGGCTACCTTTTTACCGATTTCACTTCTTGTTACGTTAATTAGCAAAATACAACGTGAAACGGTCGTAAAAAGGAAACAGCGAACTTTGATTTTTAAACTATCACTGAACGATGATAAAATTACAGTACATTTTATTTACAGATTTTTAAAAACTTCTAGTTTTCTCATGGCAACAAATAATCATAAAGAAAAAATATATTTTTTGTAACAATATGAAATCAAAGAGAAAGTTTGTTTTATATTTAAAATATAAATTTGTGGAAAGAAAACTAAAAATCAATAGTTAATGAAAGTTAATAAGAGTTAAGTATGTTTGTAATGATAATGATATATCATAAATTCTTAATAAGAGTTAATAATGTTAATGAAAGCGACTATCAAAAAAAATAAATCACGACTTCGGAAAATAAGAATGATTATTAGATAATATTAAATAATATTGTCTTAAAGTATTATAAATATTATATAATAATAAAAGTGGCACTTCAAAATTTGGAATATAAATTATACTATTATATTATACTATTATACTATTATAATTTAAAAATTTGAGAAATTATAATAGTAAATTATAATATATAAAAAATAATTTGAAAAATTATAATTTAACGTTCTAGGATAATGAGAAGTAATCAAAGGTAACCAGTTATTTCACGCAACCTATTTCAACACAAAATGTATATACGAGTTCATCATCAATTTCATCAATGTCGGCAGAAATTCAATTCACATTCCGTACTCGTACATTTCATTTCAATAGATAGTCGATAATAACTGTTCGGAGTTTAAATGCCGTTAAAAAATAAGAGCAATAGATATGCGGTGAATAAGTGACGTAAATGAAACATAGACAACACTTATGAATTATGTAGCAAGCTACCCAGTACAAATTGTACGATAATGGTACAGTTTTAATCATGATTAATGATAACACTGTTGAGTCCGTAACTCGAGCAGATAATGCGAATTCATCTGCACGAAGATTACAAATAATCTCTTTGAAATTACACGAAAATCATTTTACAACTACTTATTAGATAAACGAAACACTTTCATCCGTAATTAAACAGTAAATGATCTCTAATGAATTATTCAGAAGAAGAGTAAAATAACATCAATTATACAGTTTGTAATTAATTCCTTTTTTCCTTCTTTCTATGAACAGACGTTATTTTATATCTTTCACGAATTGATTTCTTTCGGTTTAATTAATTTTTATTGTAGGTGACCGTGTGCACGGAGTCACGACGAGTGAAATCGTTGGAAGAACGGTGCACTTCCGGTGAATCGCCTTTAACCATGATAAACCAACGTCTTTTTTACGATAAGAAGAACAAGGGATGATTGTGTTGGTCAGTGACACTATTAAAATCCGGATCTCCTTAGATGAATGTTAGTTGTGTTGTGTTTCTAGATTATCAGAGCCTCTTACGTGATAACGAGCCAATTACAGTGATACTTTTAGTTGAGTATACTCCGTTATCTGTCGAGTACGTGGTAACCGGAAGTGTGTTTACTCTCCATTAAAATTTGTCGTCGACGCGACACCGTGATACCATTTCTGATTATCTTTGATCACTCCTCTTTTCTTTCTTTTTTTTTTCATTTTTTAGTAGGAAACTTGGGATCTTTGGGATGGTAATCTAAAATTTAAACGAAGAAATATTTAGTATTAATTAGTACTAATTGTGGAAGGATCATAGAATTTCAGAATATGTTGATAATTGTTGAAGTAAGCAAGATAATTTTAGAATACTAACCATTATTTTTCTTACGTATATTTAATTCACGTGTAGAAATAATTAGAAGATTTAAAAGAATATTCACACAAATAATAAAGCATTTAATTTAAGGATTAATTGTTTCTAATAGAAAAATTTGTATATTTTCAAACACGAAAATATGTTACTTTACATACTTGTGAAAACTTGGAAATTCATAACCAAATCATTGTACATATATCCTTTTGTACATTTATCCATTGTACATGTTTCCTTTATTTATCATGATTTGGGGAGGAAATATGTATTGTTTTACCAAATTTAATTTCATTTTACTTTTATCAAATTTCATAATTGTTCTGAATTTTTTGTTTTAATGAATAAAACGTGCAACAAACCTTGAGATTCAGAGTTTTCCAGGAGTTTGTCGCTTGGGTGCTTTCCTTGCTGGGCAAACGCGACTAGAGCAAGGCCCTTGTATAATCCGCTCCTGGTTAGATAACCCGTCTTGCTGTCCACCAATTCCCATATCTATTTGCAGGAAAAAAAAGAAAAAGAAACAATATTCATAAACCTGTCCTTTCTTCCATTTCAGAAATATTTCAGAAATTACCGAAAGTTACAAGTTACCAATAATAATAAATCCTTGCATAACACTAACAAATTTGATAATAAAACAATTAACGATTCTACATGTAAATTTTACAAATCACAAATTAGCTGATTCTAAATGATGAATCATTAAAATAAATACCTCAAATAAAAACAGTCAATAAAAACTTACTAATCACTGGTTAATAACCTCAAATCATAACGGAAATTACTAGTTTTCTAGAACATGAGTATTCTAAAGCTTGTCAAAATTTTATAAACAAATTTCTGTAACTCAGCACTTTATACTTCGAGCAAAAAATATTTGTAAAGTACGCTAATAATATTACCATACTAATGTTTTATATGTTTTATACGTAATGCATGTCTGCAACCTAAAACTTGTAACTTATCAATGCACTGATATTATTAATTATTAAATTATCGTGTAAGGCGATATAGGCAATAAATCATTATCCACGAGATTACACGTAAGAGTGCCATTAAAATTATATTTTACATACATGAAAATAATTACAGTTATTTAATTATACCTCGTAAATTCTCGAAAATGAGGAACTTTGACTATCTTATAATGCGTCATGCATAGTCTAACCTCTTAGTAGCATCATTTTTCATGGAAATTTTCATAACGGATTCAGCATTTTTATCGTAATTAAAAGAGAGCGTAGCTTCGCATGATGAATTATTTACAAACCTCCCCTTTATTCGGTAATCGTTCTGTTGTTCTCACACAAGAAAGTTCCACATCGACAATTTCGTTCACCGTTAATGCAATTCTCACGACAGCGACGCCTTTCCATCACGAAACTCAATCAAGGTTGAATTTAATAGCAACGAATCTTTCACTGGTACTAGTGTCATCCTTTGCATTCCTATCTTCCAATTATGCATATTTTTATTTTCTTTTTTCTCTTAGTATATAATTCCTAAGCGTTAAATAAAGACATTTTATAATTGTTTACACGTTGGATTCCTTTAAAATTTGACAATTTTAAAAGCACTTTAATGAATAGTGAAGATATTCTTTTTAATAACTTATTCTTGTTAGCTATTAGCTTCACAATTTTTATGAAGAATAGGTAATACTCTATGGATATATGGTAGTATTTTTAGTAGATTTATTTGATTTAATTTTTATTTATATATTATATATTCATAATTTTTAATTTTAGTCTTTATATAACATATTTAAATGTTTTAATACGAACTAGAAATTTTTTTCAGAATATGATCAAAATTTGAACTAAAATTTGTAATTTTAAACTTAAAAAGAATTGCTTCTTTTAAGTAACATTTGAGAAAAATGTTAAAAAGTTTTCAATAAAAACCTTTTACGTTCCGGCATTGCGTTTCTCAATTTAAAATAACACGATAAACACGATTTGAAATAACGAAAGGCACGCCTAGTAGAAAATAACATGGTTGCGCAAAAGGTGCGCGGGAAAATTGTGGAACAGGTTCGCATGGAAAACCATGAGAAAGATGAAGGATATTAGCTTTATGCCTTGGTATACGCTCGACATTTTCATCGTTACCAAGCAGATAAAAGTTCAGGGCAGTATAAAATAATTCTACCTTTTACTGCTTATTATCTAAATCCAACAATACTTGGAAAAATATCACGAAACACCACCTATTGTATTAACAGATGCCTTTGTATGAGAGATACACACACACACACACACACACAGAGAGAGAGAGAGAGAGAGAGAGAGAGAGAGAGAGAGAGAGAGAGAGAGAGAGAGAGAGAGAGAGAAGGAGAGATAGGGATTTTAATATCCTGACACTCAAGAATGTTTTCAAGTACATATTACAATAGAGAACGACAAGGAGATTGTATGTTTCTTGTTAAAATTCACGATTTTTATACATTTATTTGTGTTCTTATCTACATTTGTTTTATTTGTAACTTTATTGTAGATTAAGCTAAAACAACCACTGGACATTAACAAGCTTTATATAAATTATCAAATAATCCAAACGTAGAACTAGTAAATCTAGCAAGTCTTCATCTGACAAGTATGGCAACAATCCCTCTGTATCAGATTTCAACGTAAAAGCTAAACGATCTCTATTATCGCCATTTTCATATGGTTATGAGCTATGAGATTAATCGAATCTAGACAAGATACCAATAAATCTTCCTTATAACTTCTCACAACTTCTAAATCTAACACGTTCTATTTCATCACCATGCCTTCGCGTACGTCATGCGTATAGGTTAATTAAAATCAAGCGGTCTGTTTACACGAAAGGTAGGGGGCCTGATTTAATCTGAAAACGGCTTAATGCGACGTAATCCGCATGATACACTCGACTAACGGTGCAACCTCGGTTAACACCGAGAACGAGTCCGAAGGATTAGGCCATAAATGAAAGTAACTGCATTCCGAGAATTTTTATACCTTGCTCTGCCATTCTACCTCTCCTTCTTTCATTCCCATTGCCTCTCTGTTCTTCCCAGATCTGGCAGAGTACACGGGGACCGCACGTTACGCGCATCTAGATTCTGCTTCAACACAGGCTACACCTAATCCGCGTCTCTTTGTGATCGAGCGTTTCTATTGGAAATTGTTAACACGCGTTCTCGCGACGAGCGTGAACGAGAGCGACGTGCAAGTTGAGTTCCCTCTCTGGGAAAGATCCATGAATCGAAGCCTGGTGTAAATTGTTTTCAGACGTTGATTCGAAAGTGGTTTATGATAGAAAGAGGAAGCTAGTTATTGTTTTATCCCTCAATTCCTTTTCTTCAATTTTGTCGTTGAGTAGTTTTAAAGAAGTTCTGTGTTCTTTTTTCAATTGGAGGTTACAACGTTGCGTTGACTGCATGGTTATTAACGACTGGAATGATAAGATATGTTTATTTATATTACTCTGTGAATACATTTACGATATAAATGTGAAACTGGAATTTTAGGTTATTTATTGTAATTTTCTTACGACTATTATTGAACAGTATATTTTTAGTACATTTATATTAACATGTATGTATAACATCAAATATATATTACAAAATATATATGTATTTTATACATGAATATATTTTATACAAAATTATGTGCATAAATTATCGTATGTTGAAATAAGAACGATGAAAAGGTTATAAAATTACTTCGCGACGAATACATCAATTTTAATTAATTTAAAACCTATTTAAAACCTAAAAATCATTGAAAATTCTATTAAGAGTATACTTGAACTTAGATCAAGGTAAGCATAATTACGTTTATTTGAAGTATTTCAAATGCTGAAGCGCTTGCTGGAATCGATTTCTTGAGAAGAATACAAATGAATTTCTTGATTTTTCAGTAGTTTATCTCGTATTCGAAATATAAATGGCTCGAGAATATAAATGCTTCTTTACAAAACGAGTTTTAACAACGGAATGTATTCAAACCACAATTTCATGGTGTAGACAGCAGGATGCTATTAAACTCGTTTCCACAAGAACAACAAGCTGTTCTCACGAATCGAACCTATTTACTCGTTTCTCTCCCTTTTTTCCTCGTGAGGATACCGATATTATTATAAGGAATTTCAATCTCAAATGTAGGTACATCACGTTGATGATAACTTAATATTAGTACTGCAGCAACCAGTAAATCTGCCTTTCAACGATATGCTTTATGGTACATGCTTGGTTAGCATATAAGAATGTCGATCATTGATCGATGAGAGAAAATGAATTTCGACGGAAAATTGGATCGCACGATAAAATAGGGTAAAATATTAATAACAATAATTTTTAAAGAAGCAACGAATATATAGAACTTAGTAATAATAAGTGATAAAATTTATTAAAAATTGTTATAGAAAAATAAAGTACAACAAAAATTTGTAAAAATGCAAAAATGATCAGAAACATAGGAATCCTTAGGTTATCACTGAAGAATAGAAATTGCTAAAAGCTAAAACAAACATTAAGAGTATGTTTTGAAAATAATATTACATATATAACTATAAAATAAACAATTATGTAAGTATAAAAATACTATAGCCCATACATTATAAGCTTCAAATAAAATCCTAATAATTAAAATAGATGTGTGTTGGAAAATTCAGTATTTTTCAAGCAAAATGATGTCCACGTTCATTACAATCTATTCTTAAAAATCCTTTTAAATATATAAGCGAAAAAAGCTATTAAATTAAATTCAAGAAGAAACATAATAGATTTATTGATCTCTCAGTTATCAAATTTTCTTTAATGATCTTAGAAAGCTCAAAATAAAAATAAAATTCCGAAAACCAATTTATTCGTATCTAATTCCATAGCTGTTTACTGCTTACTACGGATCTAGTTCCAACTTCTCCGACAGTAAATTAATTTTCCGGTTGACTGATACCCATTCCAATTCCTATTTTCTCAAAACTGATTTTACAACTGGTTGACTTACCGCGTAAAATAAATGAAAGGGTTAGGATAAGTTGGCTGGACGTGAGAACAGAAGCGCGCCAAAAATAAACAAAAGAATGGGAAAAGAGGAAAAGCGCATGCGTTCGAACGTTAAGCATGGGCAAACACAAAAGTGCACAAGAGCCGTGGTGTTCCGGTGTTTGTTCCCGCAGTTCGGGTTCCTTGTTTTCTCATCGGTTTCACGAGCATTATTAAACCTTAATCGTTGATCAAGTTCAGCGGGAGAGGAAACCGCAGTGAAAATAAGTTCCTTGTTCGTGGTACGTGTGAACCTGGTATGCCGAACAATCGCCGCGAAAGCTGAGAGTCTACTCCGTCACGAGAGTTCGTCTTTTCAGTTTCAATAATCCCTCGCACCCCCCACCATTCTCCCCACCCTCACCACTCCTGCTGCATTTGAATCGCGTCAAGGAATTCTCCTCTGAAATACGATTGCTCGTGAACCGGCAATGCGGGTGTTTTTCTATTTGCATCTTCGTCTGACCTTATACAGTCTACGGAGTACATTCGTCTCGCACGAACGAACTTTTATCTTCGGGGTGCCATCGTTTTGCGAGATGAGAGGAAATATTTGAATGTATTTTGTACGTCGAATGGAAACTTTCATGTTTCACTTAGCTCTTATTTTTCACACAATGGAGTTTCTTCTTTACGTGATTTTGAGGTTAGGTCTTTACAGGCTTGTTTAACACGATATGTTTACAATTACACGAGTTTGAAAATAAGTAAGAAAATGGATTTAAAATGATGAATTATGTTGATAAAAATAATTGACAATACAATATAGTCTTTTTTCTTTTTTGTATTTCTTTTATGGCTTATTGACTATTTACACATCATTTTATTATTTATACATTCTTGCTTCGCATTATTGTATTTGTTATATATATATTATTGAATGTATTTCTATATTTTAAATTACTTATTGTATATTTTGCGTATTTTAAGATAAATTTTATATTTTACTGCAAATCGATATCTGTATGGCGTTTTTACAGGATTTTATGTGGTACACTTTCACCGTGTAAAAGCAGTCCCAGGTATATATTTTCAAGGAGTATGTCATTTATGGGTAAATGGCAGGAATATTTGATTTTGAACAGTGGAAAGCTCGAGTTAGTCGCAGTGAATGGTTTTAAATATTTTATTCGTGGATATATGTAAATTACATATAATATGTATACAGAGTGAACCGATAATTTCGACTGGATTCAATATCTCCGTTATTTTAGAGATATGGACAAATATTACATATGTATATACAAAAGTTGTATACAAAAATGTAAGCTATAATTTCTTTATAAATAGAAGGTTTTCAGAAATTTTAAGGTAACATTAATGGACAAAGAATCTTTATTGACAGAATGGATTTTTAAATTTTAAGAAAGAAGAAATGGATTTTAGAAGGTATTAATTACTTGTATCTCGTATTACTATTACACGATAAGTAACACTTTTGCGATAATACTGCGAAAGGTAGAATTACTGTCGCTATGAAAATAATACTAACATACTTAAAAAAGAAAACAAATTAATTTTTTAATGTCTATTAATAATTTATTAGAGCCTACATTATGACAACGAGATAATAAAGAAACAACTTTTTAACAACGACACGTATAAACGCAATGTGGAACAGAGTGAAACTTAATTAAAAGAAACGGAAAGAAAAAAATGGAACACAAATGGAGAGAAGTGGTAAACAGGAAGAGGAAACACGAACGTAGATATACATACATATATAAAATACCTGTTTAGAAGACACTGTCCTACTTTTGTTAACTATGAACACCGAAAAACTTTCTAACAATCTCATACCGAATAAGATAAATGCAACTTCATACTGGAAGAAAAAAGAAAGAGATAAAAACGAAATTAATTAACGATAAGGCGAGGACGAAAAGAGACGAGCAGACTGTACATCGATGAGCAGGAAGAGGAAAGACGGACGCGTGTATCGTATAAAGCGCGAAACAACTGGAATGTCATTAAACAAAATTAGTCTCGTCCGCGACGGAAGAAAACCGGAGGGCAGGGAGATCTGCTCATGTCCATGATGGCTTTATCTCACGTGCATGTTCGTGTCGATCGTCGCATGGTACGCGTGCGAGGATCCCAACAACTATACAGTTTCAATTTCCTATCAATTGCGCGAATGCGGAAACAACAGAAAATGTTTGCTAGAATTATTTATCTATGACACTATGGTATCTTAAATTAAGAAATTTATATGTAAAAACTTTTATCCAAAATCTAAAGGTTTTTATATACAAATTTTTTCAATAAATACATAAAATATAGGTACAATATTAATCATTTTATGGTATTTCATACTTGAAAAATTCTCATACCTTTTTCTTTTAAAATTGTTATAAAGTTCATATGATACTACAAAGAGTCATCAAACGAAATTAGGTAATATCCGTGTTTACAGTAGATCATGTAATTTTTTATTATTATATAACTTCATCAGTGTTACAGCGAGCAAACAACAAAATTACCCGTTATCTTATTTGAAAATACATTGTTTGCTAATGTATACATTTTTTACATGCTAATCGTTACTTCGACCAATAAACAGTGCACCACGTTCTACGCATCATAAGTCATCGGTGACATCATCATAATAAGACGTCGATGAAATTTATATTAGGACAGAGAAAAATGCTAATTTCCACGATATCCGAGTAATGAAAATTAAGAGAGAAACGACCTATGAAGAATTCGACGTAAACGCTGTTTTTGTTTAATTAGATGCTTTATACTGCCTTTTTCATTTAAAACTTTTATCTCCTTTCTGGGAAATGAAAGTGTCGAGTAGAAATTTCGAACAGCCCATGATTGCACATGTATTGCACGGTGTTTCACTATGTTGGGTAGTTTTCTCTTATTGCAATGCTCGGTGGGGCTGTCCTTCTGTTTGATAGACAAAGAACATGCGGCCTTCGAGTTTGAATTCTCCATTTTTCATATGTTACTTCAAACACAAGTTTTGTTTGCAACTTCCGGGTAAGATCAGATACGAGGCGTGGAAGTTATAATTAAACCACTCATTATGTTCTTATCCATTTTAAACAAAAAGAAAAAGAGTGGAAGAAGAGACAAGGGGAAGTCACATTTTAATAAATTAGAGTATAAATTTGTTACATTTATATTGTATTATTTTATATTATATTTATCACAACTTCATTTTACATTTTCATTGGAAAAAATTTTGACATTAAGTTAAAAATTAGCAAAGATAATTATACTCCTCTGAAATTTATACAATAATTTTCTTTTAAAGATGAGGATGAAAATGAAGATGAAACTAATAAATGACTAACACTGTAGATCATCAATGTCTTCATAATAGCATAGTTGAAGTGCAAAGGGTTGTAATATATATTAAATTTATATTTAAATATCAAATATTTAATATTAAGTTAATATTATTAAATATTAAATATTTAAATGTTAAATTTATATATTAAATTTATAATTACACGAGATATAATTATAATATGCATTTTATTATGTCGTATATGATACTTTCCGCTTTATGATTTAAAATTTGATCGGTGAGAAGTAAATAAAATATCGTAATAGCATCAAACGCAGAAATAAAATAGCGTAAAAACTGAATAAAATGTCGATAAATAAATTATGCAGATAATATGAAGAGTGCCTTTCCTTTTCGTGTAATTTCTGCACTTTGCGTGTATGCTCGACTCTGTGCAACTTTCATTAATTATATCTCAGATGATATCCAATTATGTAACTGCAAGTGAAAATTTTACCTTCGAGTATTACGCGTTTTGAACATTTTGTCATTCTATTATGAGAGTGTTTATAGCTTCACAGCTATTACTCAACGCTCCATTCTTTATAATCGATATTTTATTAAAAATCATAGCTGATAGTAGCGTATAGAGAACTTTGTATTAACACGTATGAGATAAGGAGTAATAATTAACATAAACAGAATGACCTCTACAGTGATACAGCGAGAGAAATGAATTTTGAGGAGCAAAGGGAAGAATAAAAATAAGAATAAAAAGTACAGTGAAGATGAAAAATAAAGCGCAGAACATAAAAATACAAAAACAAAGTACAAGACGTGAAAATATAAAAATAAAAATTACAAGTTATACGAATATATATATCATTTCGTGTAATTCATGAGATAGTAAATATAAAAGTATAAAAATAAAACACGAAACAGAAATATAAGAATAAGACAAGATTTATATAGCAAATATAAAAAAGGAAAAAAGAAGTAGGAAATATAAAAATAAAAAAGGAGAATATAAAAATACGAAAACAAAGTACAAAGTATATAAATATAAAAATAACAAATAAATAAGAAATGCAAAGATGTAAATATAAAATGCATACGAAAACTTCCTGGAACGCTATAAAAGCATAAGCAAGTAAGCAACCACGAAGGCAAAGGGCAAACACTTTGTATCATCTTACACGATGCGTATCATTCTGGATCGGCCTATTTATAGTGACCCGCGATGACTAGCGATAAAGCGGCGACCCACGTAACGTTATTTTGATTGTGTCATTAGTCAATGAACGAGACGCGACGTTCAATCCCTGTTACGTCGTATCGCGTTGTGTCGTGTCATGTGGTGTCACCTTGTCGTTTCTAATTTCCCCAATAATTGTCTCTGACGGGTTTTTCAAAAGCCGCATCTCGATAATAGTTCATTGTGTCGAATTAGCTGTAGGATGTCATTTGATCAACAAGCGTCGAGACTCCATAGACCGGTGCATGTACCGTGGAATTGCAAAGGGAACAAAGAAAGTTCCAGAAATGTTTGTATTATTATATGCTGGGAAAGAGATGTAATGCCGATTAAAATTAGGAAGAGAATTTTATTGAACGATTATAAGGAAAGAGGAGTCTCTTCGTGTTAATTGCATTTAGCAGAAACGAAAAATAATTGTGCACGAATAGTGATTTCATTCATGGATACATACTCAATAACTGTAAGTAGATACTTGACGTAATATAGTAATTATGAATGAAGCATAAACCATTTTGCGAAGAACGTTGTGGCGAAAAGTTCATTGAACTGATTGAGAGATGGATACACTGGGTGTTTATGTACTCGTTACGCCCAATCTATAATAATTAATTCATTCCTGTAATTACAAAAGAATAATTAATTTTAAGCGACAGTATCATTTTCATAGAGGAAATCGAACGCTGAACTTTTTAATATAAAATTTATTAAAGAATGGTTCATAATGTAAGTGTACTTTTGGAAATTTTGTAACTTTGTATTACTTGTTGCTCAAGAGAAAATATTATAATATAGTATAATTGAAAGGCAAAAGACATAATTCTTCTAATAATAAGAAATACATATACAATTTAATTATTGCATAAGTATAATACGTATTTATTGTATAATATAATAATAATAAAATAATTATTATGTACTTATTAATACATACATGTATAATAAACTCATATCTGTAATATTTCATGTTTATCTGAAACTTAAAAAATGGCATTATTTGTAATATAAGATTCACTAAATCGAATTTTAAAATTGTACCATTAATTAAAAATATAAAACGTAACCTATCTCGTTTTCCCTTATAGCCTTCATATAAATATGAAAATTTTAATTTATAAAAAGTATTTATTGCAAAGCGTTGCAGCTGACCCTGCTACATAATCTTCCATTATTACAAAGGGGCGTCCGGGCAGACTATCGTCAGCGGGCGTGTTAATGATAAAATAATGATACCGTCACAACACACGCGAGACAATATAATCATTACGAAAAGAAACTTTATTCACCGACCGCAAAGTAATTGCCGGTGATAACGAGCTGTCCGAATGAGTGATAATTCGAAGCCTACCAGAATGTACTATAGCTCGGCTAGATCATAGTACTTTAATTAAGATCCTTCCATTAATTTACCAAAACTTCCCTCGCTAATTATAAATATATTTGATCTACAATTATATTCATTTATTATCATTTTCTTAAATTATCTCGATATGCAATTTACAAGTAATTTTGTAAAATAACGACTTAATTTTTTGAAACATGGCATTGTTATGTAAAACACTGTGCAACAATGAATGTCGGCAAAAGAAGTCTTAAACAATAAATATGTCAAATCTTAGAAAATAGCCTTAGAATTACAAAATAGCATGAAATAAGAAAACAATGCCTGTTAGAAAAACTAGTCATAAAACAAGCAATTTAACAGATGCAATTAAACAAAAGAAATATTTAGACACATACTACACATACTCACACATATAGCATTGCATGTAACCACTCATAAATTGCATCAATTTTAATTTATCTTCGTGTGAGTAATTCATGAAAATTTACTTAATACTAACTATAACAGTTTTTTAAAAAAAAAGTATGACCATTTTCCAACACGAGTATTTGTTGCGACGCAAAATAGTGGAGGGTACTCTCTCAAATGTATTATTTGGAAAGAATCATTAAATTAAAACTGTGTTCTTTTATGTGTTGTACCTACAACTGCTTTTTTACAGCCTTTTCTTACAGTCTATCTGAAACAAATTATAATGTACTTGTAATTATGAAAGTGGCCAATGTAAAAAATTTAGTACAAATGAATTTTTCACTTATTTTGTATTACATTCATTTATTTTTGTACAGTAATAAATTTTTTCAAAGAATCGAAAAATTGTACTATTAGATCGAGTTCGTATTTGTATTTAAATCAATTTTATAATTTGACCAAAGGCGAAACATTTAATGTCTCAAAATAAAATATCTTTCATAATCACCTGCACGTATGTGTTGCTTTCGAGTCCTGTTAATATTCTAACACGTCTCTCTCTGTTTGAGCTCTCAATGTTTGATCTATCTTAATGTAAACTATACTATGTAGTGATTGGTTCATTACTGTTTGATGTGGTGGATGTTTAGTTGCTATTCTCATTGCTCGCTTTTCATGGGAAGCTCGTTAGTACTTTGCGGTCTAACAATGTAACTGAACGTTTCTACATTGGAAACTCGCCAATTTCGATTGTCTAACCTGTTTGACATTCCACAGGTGGTTGCCTTCTATACGAAAATCTAGAATGTACAGCGAACAGTATGAGAATAAAAAATTCTGTGACTCAGAACACACGTTTGACTGGATTTCATTCAGTTTTGGTTATGTTTGACTTGGTTTATGCCTACTGTTTAATTTTGTTTATGCCTATACCATAAATCATCGGTGATTTACAACGCTCAACAGTGATTTTTTCTTAAAAAAAGAATAAAAGATTAAAGATAATTAATCAGTGCTGTATTCTAATTTTTGTATCGGTGCAAACCGTTTCCGACTATGTTATGTGCATATCAATCCTCATACATAACCTACATAATGAAATTTAGGATTTGCACCATGCACCGCATATTTCAATATGTACGGGACGCTTAACCTCTTCAGGAATGAATTAATTGAAAAAAATTATATTTTACATTTCACTTACATTTATTTAAAATATATTTATAAGTATTAAATGGAATAGATAATACCGAAAAATAATATACTATTTGTTGTTACATATGTATACTGCTTTTAATATACCTGCACTACACTCCCTAAAAGGTTAACGTCCTCTTTATGCTCTTTAGATCACAGATTTGATAACTAGACTACCATAACAAACCGTATCCCTCACCTCTCGAATTGTTGATTTTTCCTAACCTTAATTCTCATAAACAAAAGAAGAATAAACTGGAACATAATCGACTACAAAAGTTCAACTTTTTTTTCAAAAACGATTCTGTGTTTAGTGCGTAATTAAATTCAGACTAGGCGTTGTAAAATGTTGAATCATATCGTTGAATATGCGTCTTCCATGTGACCTCAGTGCTTCAGACACACCGACTGCGTACCAGATACCATGAGACTAGGAGCGATTGCACGGTCTGAATCTTGCCTGGCCCTCTTTTTCTATCTCTCTTCCAATTCTTCCTTCTCTCTTTCCACTCTTCCATAAGGATGTAGGAGTACAAGGATACAAGAACGATGACAACGTTCCTCAGTGTCAAACGTTGCCGCAGCGCGTCGCTGATAGTCGAAAATTTGAAGGCGGTTCTCCACGCGGCGAAACCGCTACCCGAGAAATATATTCGGCCGATATTATCTGTTTCGGCACGTACACGCATAGTTCGTAGTACCGTTGTACGATTTCGTTTCGTTATCTAACCGCGTCGATGTATGTAATTCGTGTCAAGCGATGCGTCTGCGCTGACAGTGACGTATTAATGACCGTTCAACGCATTTATCGTTGTGGACGAACTACGAATTGGTCAAAGTAGATTTAATTGGGATAGGGGTTTCGGTTAGATTGAATGTTCGAAAGGAGATTCGATGGGTTAAAGAACATTCGAGATAGAGGGACTGCGAGAAAGTACTGAATAATATGTATTTTTATTCAACGTATGTATATATTTGGTGTATTTGAATCGATATAAATAACGATAATATACTAATTGTTTAAGAAATCTAGTAATTCAAATTATGTTTAAAATAACCTAAAAATTGAATGTTTATATTTGAATTAATATAATTAATAATTATAATATCTGAATTGTTTGAAGAATTTCAGAAGTTGAATTATATTTGAAATAATTTGTTGAAATTTTTAAACAAGACTCCATGTTTTTTACTACTGTTTATTTAAATTTTTTTAATTTGAATTTTATGTAGGATCTGTAAATATGGCATGGAAAAATTGTGTTGGAATTTGACAATGTAATTGTGAAAGAAAAGGAACTGAATTTTTTATTAATTTTTCAGATAAAACACGAATTTCAGATAAAACACGAATATTATAAATTCTCAGAAAATAATTCGACGTTAAAGAAGAGATACAGTAAATCGAATTCCGATCGTTTTAATTGCACCAGCTAGCTATTCGATAACATCTTTATCGTAAAGAGTGTTTTAATAACCAGTCCAGAATAAACCAGAAACATAATTCTGGAGACCCTGAACAAGCAATCTGTCGTCGAAAGTTTTTCTGGTAAATAAGAAATGTAAATAGAACGAAACGCGAACGTTACTTTTCAAATCACGAACCATAATGGTAGGAATATATAATTCTTACTTATAATTCAATGAAATACTCAATTTAATAAAATATTGCTTATTTTAATCAACATACGTATGATATAAATGACATTTACACTAATTAACGTATTTCTTTCTATTATAGATTACAAGAAATGTATAAACAATTTATTGTATAATATCATATGAAATAATACTAAACAATTGATTTGTGAGATATTATTGTATTAAATAATATTGAATTCGATTTTTAAATATCATATTCCATATGTAAATATTAAAATTTAATACAAAGGATGCTCAAATATATTAAAATATATGCATTTCAAAATTGGAACGTTGAACTGTCGACGCTACCAATAAAGGATCATTGTCGTTTAATATTAACGGAGCATGCTACATTTTTATATGGATCATCCGACAGTAACTGTTTCCTAAACTTAAAAGTAGCTGCTCACTAATACCAAGTATTTCTTAAAGCTACAATGAGTCATCGTCCTTTAGAAAATACAAATGATCAAGACATTAACTGGACGTAACTCACACAGTGAGTATTTTGTAATTTATTCCGAACAATGTGAAGATCCATGAAAAATGACTCAACTAAGAATATTTCTTATTCATTACGTTCTAACGGCGCATCGATATTCATTACCGATAGAAGATCCCGTATTTCCATATTGCATACGTATCCAGTATACTTATATTAAAATAAGAATATTAAAGAAGAATTATTCTCGATTCTCCGTGAATTAAAAATATTTTTATCCCGTAGTTCCATTTTGCATACGTATCCAGTATATTAATATTAAAGTAAGAATATTAAAAAAGAATTGTTCTCGATTCTCCGTGAATTATAAATATTTTTTCCCCGAATGCAATTCGAGATCGAAATAAAACCCGAGTTAAAAATTTTAGGTTATATCCGAATTGTCGTCCGATTAAAATTTCGATTTAATTTATTCAATTAATTTTAATAAATCTAATTAATCGGGAACGATTTCCATCCAGTACGCATCAATGATTAGCCATCATTCGATACGGAAGAAGAGTTAACGCGCAACTATAGCGGTGGCATTAACCTAAGCGCGGCGTGCGAAGAAATTACGAAGTTAAAGGCACTGTACTCTCTCTTCTTTGTATGTGACAGTGCGAGTCGCTCAGCGACACGAAGAAAGAGACGAGAAGGATACGAAAAGGAGACATACCTGGCTGAGAACGGAGCTGCTCAGCTGGGACTTGACAAGAAGGGATTTAAACACCTCTCGTTCCACATTTCCACTCGTGGGAGAACAGATCTTCTCGTAGACTTCTCTGTAGAACGCCGGTATGCAGCCTGGTTCAATGCGGCGACGAGAAGCAAAATAAAAGAACATCACTTCGCGGGAAATTTCACTTTTCACAAAAAAAAACATTACAGCGCGGGGCGAACTAGCACGTATATATAAAGCAAGGAAAACCTCCGGGATTTATATAAATAAAAACCATTATTGCGTAAACATGTTAACCTTAGATAGCGAATGCAATGAAATATCGATAATTGATGTTTCGAAAGTATAATTTCAACAAATTTGCTCGATTAAATTTATCTAGTCGTTCTTAGTGCATGCACAGAATTTTGTTTTAATTTATGAATGAATGTAATCCTTTTTAATGAATATATGTCGATGGTACTGTAGAAATCGAACGGATAATAATTAAAAAGATGTTTGCGATAGGATCGAATATAAATAATGAAACATTTAATTCACAAAGAGTAATCAACGAGTTATACAAACAAAGCACAACGCGTGAATAAGATGCTACAGCGAAAAAGAGAGAGAAAGAGCTAGCGACGCTCGACGATGTTAAAAGGGATACACGTTGCTCTTAAAAACCGGACGACCTCGGGAAGACCTTGTCAAAGGTGCATACGGTACACGGGTTCATCATTTACCGAACGACAGATCGGTCGACGCCATATTGGATCACTTGTAGATCATCCGGGATCCTGCGAGAAGGTTGCACCGCGGCTTTTCAAAGATACAGTCACGTTCACGATCGTCTTTAAAACAATGTTTTATGTACACTCGCGTTGCGTATTCTGATGGAATGACAATATAACCTGTTGGCCAGATACCAACCACAACGCAAGAACACTAACAACATACGCCATTGCCGTGTGGCGCAAAACTGACGACCAGCGCGATTCCTCCGACCGGACCGTTCTTATTTCTCCCGCCGCGCATGCGCCCTCTCACACGTTCCACTTACACTAACGGCTCTATAGGTTTCAAGCGCGGGAAATTCGTAACTTTAGAACATTATTTTGTAAAGAATGATGTAAAAACAATGTATATTATTATCTAAAAATATTCTAGAAATATTTAAGTAGGTGAGAATTAAAATAATACTCAAACGTGTAAAATTTGCATACAAATATGTACCATAGTCTACATATAAAATATGCAAAGTATATGTATATATAATTCTACGTGTATAAATGTTTTTGTATATATTTACATATTTCGCAGTCGTTAATACAGTATACGTACATTATACAAGCACTTTTAAATAGTTTTCATTTCTTATCTTAAATATATGCATTCTATTTATATATTTATGTTTATATTAAACTTTCCATACCTTTTGATATGTGCAAACATCAGCTAGAAGTGAATACCAATATTTCAGCCTTTTATGTTATTATTTTATTATATCTACTATATATATTATTTAAAATTATATATAATGTATCGTGTAAATGTGATAAAAAGTATAAATTAATTAAATATAAAAGACTGGAGGTTACAATAATTCTTAATTTTCGTCAAGTTGACCTAATGGAAATGGTTTTGGCAATGGTTTTTCGAGTTTCCGGATATCCTTTCGAATTTCTTTGGATCTCTGTTTATCTACCGATTCGATCAATCGTAACTTATGCGCGACTTCTTGCTGTATTATAGGGCGATATTTCTTATCCATTCCAAGACATTCCATATCGTTTAAAAATTCCATTCGTTCTTTAATTCCTCGTACCACTAAAAAATAAAAAGAGATATAAGAAAAACGTAATACAGTTGTTGGTTTTATTTACTTACGATCATCGATGGAATCATTGGTGTCAGAATTACGTGGTTCTCGTCTCGCTTTATGAAGAATCCTTGGTCCATGAGGAGTTTCAGGCATATCCTTGCCGTATGCCATCATGCATGCTAAATGACGCTTTTGTTTTTCTTTATTACCTAGGAAATGAAAAATAGAAGAATAAACTCGTAATTTCTTTTTTTTATATTATACTTGTTATATTTTATTTATACAAATAAATAGTAAAATTGGCAAGATAAATAAAATGACTTATAATCTTACGCAAAGGAGATGTTCTTCTATACTGCTCCCTCTCATAGGCACCACTTTTAATAATCATATCTTGTGATCGTTTTTTCCAAGCAGTAGGTATCAAAACCTATGCAAACAGATTTTGTATAATTTTCAGCAAATTGTTCCTCTTAACTGGATTTTACCTGATACTGCAAATTATGCTTATTCGATTCTACTTTCGAATTTTCCACAACTGGTAAGGGCTCACCCCGGTTAATCGCTTCCTGAATAGTCTTTCTTTTCATCATACTAACTTTGGATTCCTCCATTAGAACTAAGATCACAGTGTTAAATATTGATTGAAAAATTTAATAACTGTATTTTGTAAAAGAAAAATTAACTTTACACTTTCCTTCAAGTTATACATTATTAAATAAAATTGAATAATTGTATAATATCAAATATAAAAATTATATAATTATATATAACAGATTAGTTATACAATTAGTTATAATTTGTTAATAGATTATTACATTGTACAGTATATTATTATATTAGTTACATAATATTGAATAAAATAAATATATATAATATATAAAATGATATGAACATAATTTTGAATTTAATACATATAATATCAAAATCTATACACATCATATATGCTCTATATGAAGCTGCGTATATAATATAATTTTCTATAAAGACTAGTATATAATCATCTCACGTATCTTGAATTTTGAATTACAAATAAAAACTAAAAATCCATTTGATTAATCATATTGAAACGTATTGAATTTTCGAAAAATTTGCTTACGTTTGATCAAATTTTTTGTTTCCTCGCTATATTTTGCTCTCGGTGGGTGATGAAACGCACCCACCCCCATCTCCACTTTCTGATACTTTCGATCCATTTTGTAGCCTCCTGTAAAGATCGAATATAGAGGCTATCGACGCGTCAGCATAGTTTAATAGCTACGAACGAACTGTCATGATTCGTGCTACGCGAAAAAGACAACCGCGATACAAACAAGCATGTTGAATCCGTGTCACGTTTCTATGGCTACTTTGAAAATGATTCAACCTCGATCGAACCAACTTTCGAACTGCAATTCAAAGTTTCACGAGATTGCCAATAAACGGCTGAAGTGGCACCTGTTCCGCCGTAATGAATGAAGTATCAGCGATTCCTGCGGAAGTAGAACGCTTGTGGATACCTGGTAACAATACGAAACGTCGATGACAATGAAACAAACTGACACGAAAATAACAAGATTTATTTTTAATATCGGTTACCTGTAATGTCCCTCGTGACATGCTAAAGAAATTTACTGCAACAAATATGATAAAATAATATTTTAATTTCGTATTTTACGAAGTATTTTTTCAGGTAATCATTCCTCTTTCTTTATTAATCTAATATATAAGAAATCCATAAGAGCAACATACTATTTTACCATACTATTTCAAAACAAATAATGTGTTTAAAAAAAAAAGAAATAATAAAATATTATTTCTACATGTAAAATATTCTACTATAATATTTTAGAAACAGTAAAACACTAGAAAAATAAAAGAAAAAATAAAGAAGCGCACCTTATCTCATATTTTAAGTAGTAACTAAACAGGTAGTTAAACAGCAAAACATAACCTCATATAAAATGTACAAAATATCAAACACTAACTCTTTAACATATAAAATAAGCAATAAAGAAATATCTATCATACATATACATATCATATCGGTAGCTAAGACTCTCAATTTCATGTCGTTGCATCAATAATAAATACAAATTTTTCCCGTAACACGGATCTAGGAGACAGAAAATTAATAATTTTGCGCAAGTAACAATCAATGATCAATTGGGAACGGATGCACCTTGAAGGATGCGGCAGTAGATCGGCCTGCTGCGCATGTCGTGCAGTCCACCGCTAGGGGTATACGTTCCTACCCCCTCCCCTCCACAGAGACGAGGTAAATTCGCGTTTCGTGCGTCGAACGCGCACAAACAGCTAACTGGGATCCCTTAAATCATTGTTCTCATAATTCGAACTCTCTTACGGGGCCCAGTAACGGGACGAAATATCCTCGTCCCAAGTCCTCCATCCTTCATGTGATATCGTTTCGCCTGACAATCGAATCTTTCGCTTTCATATGAGCGAGAGACAGTGAAAGTTATTGATTTTCATTGTGAACTACGTTTCAGTGATATCCCGTACACTTTTTTCCGGGAGGTGAGTAATGACATCGCGTCGCTCGCTTTCCTTTCGAAAGCGACGAATCTCGTCTGAAGATTCGTCGAGCCTGACTCGATTACAGCTGACACTTCCTGCTCCCGTCTTTTCTCTCACTTTTTCCTTCTTCTCCCTTCGTGTTGTTGTTATCGTTGCGCCACGAACAACGGCGGCAGCAGTGACCTAGAAGGGTCGCACGTTTATCTTTATGTTTGTAATTATTGCAGTGGATTTTGGTATAATGTATGATGACTGTATAGTTAGTATTTTAATTATTGTAGAGCTGAGTCTTGTTAGAATACATTCCGTGTGATGTTTTCGTTCGTTGGATGTTATATTTCTTTTTTCTGTTTTCAGAGATAATAATTGCAAAGAGTATTCGTATTGCTAAAAAGAAAATAAGGAAGATCCAAAATGAAGGTGGGACTCTTAAAGAATTTCTTGCACTATTTCAACTTGAAACAGGGTACAGTATTGATAGCTGTGTTCCAATTGGTAAGTACGATCTATCGTGTAATAATCGCGGTAAGAAATTATAAAATAATTGCGATTAATCTAATTTATTAATTTTTTTTTACAGTTTACATCTGGGTTTAGTATTATATTTGTCGTACTAGCGCTAACACATGCTAAGGGAATTCAAGAAATGGTAGTAAGAGATACAGAAGATGCTCTGGAAAGGGAAGCTCTGGAAGATATATCATCTAATCATTTAAATACTAGAAAAATGGATATGGCGCACCATAATGCAACTGGTGTTTATAATATAATTTTAAAGATATTTCACATTTTATTGTTTTGTAACAAGAGTTTCGTTAACCGCCCTTTTCAATAATTATTTAAAAGGCACACGATCTTCGGGATTTTCATAATTCTTTAATATGTTGTAGAAATCAATATTTCAAACAACTTTTTCCTATATTGTTTACGAATATCTAAATTAGGACCAAGCGGTGGTTATATGTACAGGAAAAAGTAGATCAAAATATTGATCGCTATAATATATCAAAAAATCATAGAAATTCTAAAGAGAGTTTGCTTTCTAAATAATTACCACCATTCCTTGTTTCGTTTATTATCATATTTCTCCACAAAAATTTTGAAGCCCTTTCATATGCTTCTAGAAACAGTTTATTCGATGTACTGTGGACTAGTGATCACAGTGATACATTTTATTTCTACTATTCTACTCTTATACGGTGCGCTCACGGTAATTATAGTTTACGTAGTTATAAGCAGAGGTAATTACGTGATAAAACAAGTTATTTTTTCCAACAGAACAATCGTCACTTTATGGCGCCCTGGATGATGGTCATGATGACGATAATATCGGCGCTGACGATTTCTTTGTTCCTGGTAGAACAAGACTGCCCTTTTATCGCTACCCTTGGTGGCAAGGCTGATATCTGTGAACGTAAGTTGATAAGTATATGAGAAAAACAAAATATAATTCTATAACAGATATCAAATTATTAGGTCATTATATACGAATTGTCGTTTTCATTGAAATAATTTCTTGTAATTAATTAATTATGAATGATGTAGTTAGTAAAAGTAAAATTTTGAAATAATTTCGATATACATAATTCTATATGCTTCATTTAAAAATTATTAAGTTCTAAAGTAAAACATTTTTTTAATGTTTCTTTTCACAATTTTTTTTTTCTGAAATAATTTATACATTAAAATATCATTTGAATAATTAGAAAAATTTGTCGAAATTTTATACTCAGATTCATATGGTTTACTTTTTTTTGGTAGAAAGGTTGAACTTTCATTAAATGATGAATAATTGTAGAGTGGTTCAGCTGTCTTGAATTCTATAAATTAACGTTAACCTATTCTAACATTTACACGGGCTTCTTCAGATGCTGAATGTATATCTTCATTACATTTTTCAAGTTTAAATTGGAATATTTTGATAACTTATAACGTAGAATAATCAAGTTTTGATCATTTTATTATATTGCCTTTTAATATTTATCATGTGTGTATTATAATTAAATTCCTCTCGTTTGATATGATAACCCATTAATTAGGTTTTGAAGAATGACATTTTATGTGCAGCAATCTAATACATTAATGATATATTTACGAATATAAATTTAAAACATTTTTAAATTTTCGCATTTATGTTATCGAAGATCTCTTTTTTCCTAGGTATGATCGCTCTAATTTTCATAATCACTAGTTCTTACGTATGGTTCGTCGTCTACAGCACATACAAGAATTTCGAAACGAAGAAGGGACTGACTCACGTACTTCACGGGGTGAAGAAAAAGCCTGTGGTTCCGGTCGTGCAAAAGTCAAAAGCCGTTCAGGTAGATGCAAATAAACCGTTCGAAGTTTAAAAACGTTATACGAAGGTATAGAAATAGTGACAGAAAGTTGAATTTATTCGTTACAATGAATGTGGAAAAGCGCATTTGGTGGCGAAAGCTCCCATTATCAAGAGATATCCTTCAAATGACAGTGTTTTTTAAACAAATTTTAAAATTATCTTTAGTCAGTCAACAAGTTCTATTGATATTTAATCTTGTTACTTAGAGTTTTATAATTTAACCGAATTTGAACATGTTTCGCCTGTGTTGATGAATGAAAAATGGAACATTAAAATGTCGAATAAAAAATGTGGTTAATTTATGTTCGAAAAACACTGTGCATCTTATTTCTATATATAATACAACAGAGACATTTCATTTTACAAAAGCTCAAAAAATGTTTGCAGTACAAAAAGCTTGCTTCGTATTATTATACGTGTTTCTTATTGTTCATAGGTTATGATTAATGTTTGACAGATTTGCGTTGTTTTCTAACGATCTTTAAAACTCTGAACAACGCACAGAGACTTACAAGTATTCTTAAAGTATGTAAATCTAAACTGCATATCGAAATGCGGCGACGCATATATCGTAATATATATGTATATTTTTCATTTCAATCATTGCTCTGACAAATCGTAAAATTCTTTTAATAACACGAAAAATTTAGTTTAAATGTAGACAACGTGCATTCTCTTTGTGTAAGACTGAATTTTAATTAATAATGTTGTGTAAGATTAATCATCACATTTGCATAACATACGAAAAAAAGAGAAAAAAAAATAAAATACATTGCTTGCAACTGATCATATTGTTTATATTTTATTGTAAACAAATACAATGTTTTATCTCGTAATCATTTTTATTTTATATTCAATCCCAACTTCTTTATGACACTACTACAACATTGATATTTTGTGGTAATATTTCAATAATAACAATTGAATGTAGTTATTCCTTGTGTATATGTATATTATATGTGTATACGTATATACTCTTTGCATATACACATATGTATATACATATTATATGTGTATATGTATATTAAATGTATGAAACCATAAAAATAAAGATTATAAAACTTCATTACGTTATATACGTCCCATTATTTTATTTGGCTATTTATCGAATATAATCGATAATTAGTCAAATCTCATGGTTTTACATTAATCTCTAATATTCATGATACGAAATACGATATACGAAATATATTCGAACATCATATATTTTCTGTAACGTTAAATTAAAAAAGACATTTATAATTTTATAAAATAAATATAAAAAAGTACATGATTTGATCGCTGAGCATAAAGCCACCAAAAACTGCAGGATTAGTTTCAGAATGATAAATTGCTTAATTTAAATGTAAGAAAATTACTTTTTACACCGACACATTAAGCGGAACTCTAAACATCGAATTCCTTTCTCTGCTTATAACATTTAAGAACTTATAGTTCTGTAAGTAGACATCTCAGAAATAGGCCCTCTAGCGTTTCTTAAACCTTTTTTTTGCCATTGATAGTCTGCACAGTCCACATAACACCAACAAATAATAGTACTTTTCATTTGGTCCTCTACCATATAATATGATTTCAAATAACAAACACAATATTCAGTTTCCATATAAACTATTCCATTCCGAACCCACGCAATGAACACTAAAAACATAGTGTTAAAAATATGTACTTTCATTTATTCACTTCACATAAAAAATGAAAGTAATAAAGCATTTAAAATTTTTAAAAATGTTTACCTTCTCTTCGTTTTCCAATCACATTTTATCATCAGTTAATTCAAGGAACTGTGCATAAAACTCTTTCGTACATTCGCCTTTATTATTAAACACAAATTTATAATAACTACCATCTGCACAGATTACTGTAAAGTAAAAGAAGCTACTGTTATTCAAGGTATCATTGCTTATAGTATATGTGTATATTACTATGGTATAATACTGACCTATAATACTATTGTTATCAGTTCCAAATGCACACATGCATTGTGGACCACCTGGAACTTGAAACTTACAAAAGCTCCAGCTTGAACTAAAATATTTTGGCAGAAAAGTAGCAGATGCTAAACTAGATTGACGATTTAATTTCTGATCTTCTACAGCAAAAACATGAACAGTTCCATGATCACTTGCCACACACAACCAAGTGGAATCATGATTAAAATTAATGCTATAATAATATAAATTTGAACAATTAGTAAAATAAATGATTATTTACAATATTTTATTTTTATTTACCAATAAATATTTGCATGATTAGCTCCTCTTCTTAACTCATTAATCATATTTCCAGTCTGGGTTTCAAATACTCTTATTAAGGTTCCCTTTTCTGAAGCTGTAGCTAATCTAGTACCTTGTAAATTTAAAGCTATGCATGACAATGGTGTTTCATGTGCTTCAATATTTAATGACTGCTTTTCTGTATTAGCCAAATCTATTACTGGAAAAATAAAATAAACTTATTTTACAAGATAAAAGAACAAATAATACTAAAATTTTTTACTTCAAATTTTACCTTGGACATGTCCGTTCTTTCTACCAGGAAAAGCAAGCAAAGAGTTGCTACTATTTGGACATAATACACACAGACCTCTGGGATTTGGATTAGTCTCAAATACATGAAGTTGTTGTGGATTTTGCGTAAATGTGTAAACTTTTATAACTCCTTCTAAAATTACTACTACCCTATCTCTTCTCAATTTAACACCCTTTACAGGAGCATTGAACTCTAATGTAATTGCTGATGACTTTTTAAGATCATCCCATATTATAACTAAAAGTGTTACATAAAATAAGTAATAAATAATTCATTCTTTTTATCCTAAGGTAAAGAAAATATATAAAATATTTTACCTTTATTTGTTGGATACATTGGTTTTACTCCACTACCAACTAATGCTAAATAATTAGATTTAAATAGCATTTCCACATAACCAACACCTCCATCACTCAAATGACGTGCCTTTGCCTTTAAAGGATCACAACTGTATATTCTGAAGCCATTTTCCATACCACAAGCGAAATATCCTACAAGTGGAAAGATTACACAAACAATAAAGATATTGCTATCTATTCTTGCATTACATATTTATCTTTTTTCTTTAGAATCATAATATGATATTTGAAATATATATGTTTCTTATTTAATATACATATTAGTGCAGATACACAGAAAAGCATGAAGATAAACCACTACAGTTGTATGATTATCATGGAACTCTTTATGAAATAATATCATATCAGACGATATACATAAAAGAATATAAAAGAAATAAATTAAAGAATTAAATATTCTAATAATTCTAATACTTTAAATAAAATTTGTAAATTGAAGAACAACTTTTACTAAATATGTGTTATAAAAAAAATCAATGTTCATGAATAATATAGTTATACACTATATCAAAAGATAATTCAAATAATACGGTTAAAAGCAAAATATAAATATTTAAAAAAGAAATAGATTATGTGAACTGAACCCAAATAATTTCGTAAAATGAATTTAATGCAAATCTGTTAATAAAGATTTTCTGTAATTTTGGATGAATAAGATTAAAAAATATAAAACAATAATAAATTTTGTAGTTTTCATTATTTGAAGCAACTAATAATTTATGAAAACATATTTTCTCACGTAAATATGATATTAATTATATAAAGAAATAAAGTTGTGATAAAGTTACGTGAGAGACATTAGATGAAAAGGTTAGAAGTAAAAAAATAAATTTGACAGTACATGTCCGGACTGTCAAATGTAGCACACTCGGTCACATACCTTGATTCTGATTGAAACCAGCATAAAGCAAGCCGTTCCCATGAGGATTTCCTGCAGTTAGGTTCATCGTAAATCACTTTTTTAATCGCAACATTCGTTCGAACGATCGTTTAGTCGTGGAATTCTATCACATCTTCGCCGGCAAGCACATGAGATACTTTTCGTAACTACGAAGTTCCGTCACCATTATAGGATTTCTACGCATGCGTATTCAACTGTATTAATCAGCTGATACTAGAATCGAATCGTAGTTACACTATATGTATGTACATACATAAGAGAGGTTGTTTGATTCCATGAAGTATTATGATTTTTGTTATACAGAATTTTATTTATATTAATAGTTTTATGCAATAACGAAATAGTGACAAAATTGTAAAAATAAGAAAACAATAAGTTCGTATATATAAATTTCATACGTACAATTTCTTTTTCTATTACTTTAGTTAGGTTATATTATGAAGAATCTTAGAAATTTTTCGGCAATAAGAAAGTTACATACTTGTATTATATTATTTCGGCAGAAACCAGAAAATTTAAAAGGAAAGAAGCATAGTTCCCAATTATGGATTACAAGACAGATACAAGACCCTTATGTGGAAAGGGCTAAACGAGAAAACTATAGGTGTAGAAGTGCATACAAATTATTAGAAATAAATGAAAGATTTAAAATCTTGCAACCAGGGCATGTTGTAATTGACTGTGGTGCTGCTCCTGGTAGCTGGACTCAAGTTGCAATTAATGTAACAAATGCAAAAGCTAAACAGGATGGTGTTGCTGTTGGAATTGTTTTTGGAATAGACAAGCAACCGATTTATCCGATTGAAGGTGCAACTTTATTGAGTGGTATGGACTTTACTGATGCATCATCTCAAAATAAAATACTAGAACTCTTAAAAAGTCGAAAAGCTAATGTAGTTATGTCAGATATGGCACCAAATGCATCGGGTGTCAGAGCCTTAGATCATGAGAACATAATACGACTTGTGTATAGTGCTTTGAAATTTGCTTTGCAAGTTACTCAAATAGATGGAACATTCCTTTGTAAATTATGGGATGGTGGAAAATCTGAACAATTGGAGAAAGATCTCAATAAATTTTATAAATATGTAAGAAATGTAAAGCCACAAGCAACGAGGGACGAGTCCACAGAGAAGTATTTCTTGGCCATGGGATTTAAAGGGTTAAGAAGTACATCCAGTAATACAACGTAACATGCAGTTTTTTTAACAATTAAGTTATGTACAATAAAAAATGCTTAATGAATAAAATGATTTGTAACATAATCGCTTATCATGCCTGGACAGGTAGTAAATAATAATAAAGCATGATATTTTGGTGCAAGACCAACATCGAGTGATTTTATAAGTTGTTTCGTTTTGCGATCTAACAGCTCTTACACGATACGACACGACAATGTGTAATATACATCGATATATTTAGCTATAAATAATACAATAATATTTTTATACAGTTACAATTAATACACATTAAGACGCTGATGACGCTTCTTAATTATACAATGTATATACAATTTCTCTTAATAAAATTAATATGTACACGAATCAACATTCAAATACATGAGAAAGAGAGATTACACACCACATCGAAGCATACGTAGAGCAGTAAAAAGAATTACTGGCCGCGATGTCAAATTCGTAATTTTCATACGTGATAGTCACACGTAGATAATTTCATTTCGTATAAAATCCAAAGGGCATCGATGGATTCCGAATAATGATAATTTTTTATTCCGTATTGCATGCACTCTACCGCGTATTCTCGTACAAAAAAGTTATCGTACGTGTAAAAAGTGAAAAAGAACTATCGCAACGGTCGTAAAGCTAAACGACATCCGACAAACGACTGATTCTCACTATTCCGAGCACTGTCTTCGGAACGCTGGCTTAGGATAATGATCAAATCGCACACCGAAAACATTCATACTACATAGATACGTGTTTTCGCTATACAATGTAGGTGTAAGCTTCGACTCAATTACACTGGAGAAACATAAAGTGTTGCGATTGTCGTAGGTGTGCGAATAAATATGCGTTGCTTTACACGATGCGATATAGAGTATAAATAAAACATGTATTGCGTACCAAAGAGAGGGTTTAAACTATAATTTAATTTCGATGATTAATTTTAAGTTAACTATATTGCAACAAAAGTCAAATATGCATGATGTATGTGTATACATGATGTTCAGTTCAATACGTGCAATTGTAGTTGCAGTTTAAAAGTTAAAAATTAAATTAAAGAACGGTAACAAATTCAAGATTCATAAACGAAAAACACTTAATAAAATGACATGATAAATAGTATAATCGCTAAATTAAATAATTTCGCAGAAAAGTATCATATTGAAAATGGATACATTTTTGTTATCATTTTTGCACAATTTCTTCTTCATTAATTCCTCTCAAATTTAATATTTAAAAGCAACAATTGCACGCATATGCAACTGAATCAAAAAATGTTAAAAGAAATTCTTCATTAAAATAAAATTGAAGCAACACTTTTCCGTGTCGTGATATCCCTTTCATATGTTTCACAACATCAAATTTCAAGACACGTTGCGCACAATTCTCTCGTTCTTTTTTCTCTTTTAAATTCACATATGAACAGAAGCAGCTTAAAATTCAGGAAAGAAAGTACGACCACAACTGTTTACGTTTCTCCGTACAGGGGCAGACATGACGCACATGATGAAGCTGTATGGACAATACTTGGTCGCTGCCGAGGAGAGCAGCGCGCACCTCTCTCGAGATTTTTCTTCGTGACAGAGGGACACGTGATTTCTCTGTTCTATAAATGTTCTATAAATAAAGCAAATACCGCTAAAATCAGTCTGATTCGATATACCGGGGTCACAAGCATGTTCTCCGTGAGTTCGTGAACCCAGATTCCGTGTATACGTACATCGTACACAGATACTTTCGAAGGTGATCTTCTCGGGGTTCAAGATACGATCGAGGACGTTATCGTAATTCGTAATTCAATATACTATACAGACACAGCTTTTACTCGATTTGGGACGCAGTTTCTCTAAAACCAAGCATTTCACGCAACATTATTATCCTGTATACTTTATCTTTTTCTTACCGTAGAAACGCAAGATCGATCGGTCGATTAATCGCTATTACATATCTTATCATCGCAGTCGTCAAACGGTATCAAGGAAGATGGTTCTTCGATGATCGAGTTAGGCAGTGATCCATGACCCACGAAGTGTACACGATTCTTTCCACTTACGTTTCATGCACGATAAAATAACGATTAAACGCGACCTTGCCATTCGCCTTACCGCTCGTCTCTGTTTTCATAACATCGAGGTTTCGTGTATCGCCGCGTTCTTTGTGGTTATGGCGTGCTATCTTGGGAATGTATTTTCGGTTTTGGTGCCGTGGAATCTTCGATCGTGATGCATCTACTATAAAAATGCTAAAAATAGGGTTGCTTCGAGGGAAATTCGGACGCAAAGTTAGCTAATATTTCGAGTTCGCGTGAATACGGACGAGATTCTCGATTTCGATCCCAGTTCTCGAACGACGACGATGCACACACTAGGTCGACGGAAGCGCCGCCTAGGCCGGATTTTAACACTAAAATCGCGGGATATTCGACGTCCGCGCGTTACTTCGCGAGTTCCTTACCAAATTGAGGTTAAGACATACGTCTAAAAACCGTAACGCCACATCGAGAGTAAGGAAGCTTTCATCGACCTTAAGCCTCTTTTATAAATGTACAAATACAAGCTGATCGTAACTTACTTTTTCGATATACGTAATAAAAACCTTCCATATCACCCTTGCTTTCTAACCCCACGTTAAAGTGACATGACACGTTATCCTAACCTTAATCACGAGTAAGCTTAAGGATACACGTGCCATTGTTATACCATCGATCTTACGAAAGGAGAATCTCTTAATCTGTAACTTAGGCCTATACGAATGTCGTTTCTTGATCGAATACCTCGAAATATCATTGTATCGAGTCCGCGGTACAGGAAATTAAGGGCAACGATACGCGTGGCGGAAATTCGACCAAGATTCGAAGCTTCGGCACTCGAGAGTAGCATGCGGAAGTGAACAGTATACACAGCCGAGACTACAGAGAGAGAATCCGCTATTCCCTGGATGAAGGGCTACGTTCCAGTACGAAGAACACGGTATCCGTCCATCAGAAGCCCTTTCACCGTGGAGTATCTCTCTGTAGACGGGTTTCTCGACGACAACCCCGCGACAGACGATGAGTCAACAGGTGGAGACGATGGCGGCTAGCCAGATAGACTTGGATCTCTCACTGAATGAGCATGTCTCTGACGAGACGTCCTAACCTTCATTTACTCGATGGACCAGGGCTCCCACGGTGAACGGTCATCGATAGTCGTGTTGGGGCATCAGATTCTCACAGATGTCGCTCTGCTGAAAAAGCGATTTCGTGTGACCGTTCACCTTCGTCGCCTAGGCGATCCGATTAAGCTAATCGCGTAGAAAGCAGGGACACGTATCGGTGGATAATCGAGTGTCGCCGAGGCTTTTCACGGCCCTAGTTTGCTGTCGCAGTGGGAACGTCCAGAGACTGTGGAACTGTGCCAAATAAATTAAGAGTCGTGAACTCTTGCCGACTGCCGATGAATCCTGGCCATTTGCATGCCGACCAACGACGCGTTCGTCGCGTAGAACCGATAGGCGGGCCGATTGATCGTATATAACACGCATTTACTGTCGGGTTAACGAGCACACAGAATCGTGCGGAGCGCGTTGCCGATACCCGGTGCATCGCCACGTTGCGTAATGTCGGACTTTGCCGAGCAGCGTCGGACAATTCTTTCTTTTCTTTTCTTGCGTTTAGCGATCGCCTTTAAGAGGGACAGTCTTTGGAGACTATAGCGGACTACGGTTATGATCTACGAAACGAAGAACGATAGCGAGTAAGAGGGAGATGTGCCTGATGAACCGCTACAATTGAACACTCCTCTGCTTTCCAACATTGGCACCAAGTTGTCCCAGATCATCCCGAGGCGATCAGAGACTCGATCAAGATACCAGTCCTGGTATGCTTCCTCCTCGTGAGGAAATCGGGTTAAAGGAAGAGAACAGATCTATCAAACGGAGAACAATACTATAACTGGACGCTCCTCGAAGTACTGTTGGCCATCTCTAGCTCTTCTAGCTCAGGTGTTACCGAAGTGGGCGATATCGTCGTCGACGAGAGGAGGATCAGCATAGGTGACACTTCGGTCGAGTTCGACAGCTGAGACTCGTTACTCCACAAGTCCTCCTCCTCTTCGCTCACGTTCATAGTTCTCTCGTTAGACACGTTGAACGACACGGGCATATCGATGGGGATCTTATAGTCGATCACGCCAGAGAAATTCGTGTCGTTCGTGTCGTCGACGAATTCGGCCACGGGAACCACCGTGTCGAGCGTGGACGTGGTACTCTGGTCATCCTCGTCAGAGGTATCATCGGAGACGATAGTCGTATCGTTCCCATTAAATACATTCGCGTCGTTCTCTTCCTCCTCACTGCTGTTCTTCGTCTGATAGAACGTGACAATAGACTCCAACGGTTGCTCTTCTTCCTCCACGTCTATTTCCTCTCGTGGTGGAACCACGACTGGTACGTTCATCGAGTCTCTGGTCTCTTCGTGGTCCACTTCGGACGACTTGGTGTCCATGTCGGAAAACAGAGGGATGTTCAACTGTAATGGGCCACTGGACTTCTTCTGACTGCTACCAGAGGACGATGCCTCGGAACTGCTGCCTCGGTTTCCGTACCGGTCGTTCAGTCGCTGCAAAAGGAAACCGAGGTGAGCTTCGTGATTGATATTCACGCTTTTCACGCATCTACCCATCGTGTCTGCTCGATAACCGTCCGCGCAAGGCGGCAGTGCTGGTAACGCTGGTGCAATGAACACGCTCTTGGGTGTGATCCGTTTGAGGAAACTGGCGGAGTCCAAGCTGGAGTGGGCTCCCGTTTGAGAGTCCAGGAGAAGCCAAGCCTGCCAGGCTAAGTCGCTAGGCGAGCCAAGGTTCTGCGACCTCGATTCAGCGGAACTTCTCGATAACGTGGGCGACGACGAGGGTGACGAGTCTGTTAGCCTCTTCGTGGACATTGGTTCGCAATACCTAATGAGGCCGGACAAAATGACGATGACGAGCAGCATCCTCCAGCAGGGATGCCTTCGACGCTGGCTTATCACGAGCATGTTCGCTTCAGTCGACGAGCTTTCCTGCCGGATTCGTTCGAGGTATCTTTGGAGATTCTCGTCTGAAACCTGCTCGTCACCTGCCCCTCGTACCTTGACACATCGGAATCGTCTGCAAATAAAAGTACGAGGTTATGCAATAATATAAGAGACGAGAGACTGTAATATACACCGTGTGCGAGTTATCTCTGAACGCGTAGATAATTTTGGAAATGCAGATAATTTGGGAAAATTTTTCAGAGTAAAGTTGTAATACTTTTGTACACCTATGTCTGAGTATTTACCTTTTGAATCCTTTCCTGAAATATTTTTCTATATTATCTATATTTCGAGATATTTGCACGTTCGTAGATAATTTACGCATATTGTACAGTAATATATAATAAGATAATAATTGGTATAAAATAATAAATAATATCGACAATTGAGGAACTTTTTTGAAAGTAGAGTATTTCTCGAGACGATCTTTTTCCAATCATAGCATTTATATAGTCTTATTCTATATTAAAGACGAAGCTTATGCATTAAAGCTTTTATCGATATTGCGATTTTAGAAATTAAAAAACATATAATAAATTACATTTTGATGATAATAAATAATAAATTTATTGATATTATTATTAAATAAATTTTATTTAATTTTAAAATTATAA
>NW_016918457.1:194599-214711 GCF_001483705.2 Eufriesea mexicana
AAATTTTAATAATAATAATTTATTTTTAAATAAAAGAGTTGGAATTTCTAGAATTGGAATAAACTAAAGGATTTGCAAAATGCATGAATTTGTAAAGAATTTTGGAAATTTTCAGTTTAGTAAGATTGATTTTTATGAGAATCATTACTTTTTTGTACCTTCTTCCTTTCTTATTCAGTTTGACTGTACGATGATAGAAATTTGATTCGTTTTAGGTTAGAAAAATAACGGATCTTCGGGAAAGTATGATATACGGACATATTTCGAATTCGTCGAGGAATTAGAATCGAGGAAAGAAGTATATCGTGTCACAAGGTTTGCATTCAGCTTCGGTTGTCAAAGCTTTCACTCGAGTATTGAATCATCTTCAGCCGCGATGTTAGCCTACTTTTCAACGTTAATAGATGCCACTTGCTCAGATGGCATCTATACATTCCGGAAACTTATTTAACGAATTACGGGGATCTGTTCGAAATTCCAGCGAACTGGCCTAATTGCTGTCAGATTTTATTCTGCGACAGTAATTCTTGGAATTTCTGCAACGAATAAATCCTAGGGATCTATATCTCGCTTATTAAATTAAACCAGATCATCGAGGTGTTCTTTAAATTGCCTTTTTAAATGCAAATTCGATTTCTAAATTGAAAAAAAATAAATTGAAATGTTGAAAATATCTGTATATACTCGAGAAGTACCATCTGGAACATTCCATGACGATTAAAATTATTTTACATTTTTAAAAATGAACTTTTCCTTGGATAATATACTTTCCAACATTTGAATTTTCTAAATACACTTATATTTTCCATAAATTTTTTAAATAAAATTTTCTCAATGCATTTTATATTTCGAATGTTTTTCTGATTAAATATCATTCCAAAAATAAATTAGCCAATAATACTCGATTGTTTCTGAAACAATACGAGTTTATAGTCTTCGTGAATCTTTTCAACAAGTAAGTGGTTATCCTCCAAAATGAAAAGTGTCGATGTGCACACAGAGTAGATTTCACTTAGGAGTTAGCCTCGCTTGAAAAGAAGTAGAACAGGTATCGATTAATCAATCTTCCTCACGATTCTACTTCAAAAGACTTCCTCGTCTAATCATGCTTATTTCCATGCACTTAATAATTAGAACAAAGTTAGAGGTACAAAATCATGGGTTTCAAACATTCTCATACAACGATTTCGAAAAAGTCATAACAATATAATACGAACACGTACAATTTAATAATTATCGGTACAATTGTTCATCATACACACTAAAGGTACAATACACATATTACCATATTAAAATCTTGACCAAAACTGGAAATTACAAAAATATTAATATTAAACTTATCATAGTCAAATGATTGGTGACTGAAGGAAATAATTAAAAAGAAATGGAATAATGGGAGATATAGAAATATTAATTATGCATAATATTCTGAAAGAAAAATCGCGAAGACTAGTAATCAACAATAAGATGATAACGTTGGAGTGGAAAAATAACAAAAATTTAAAAAAATTTTAGGAACGTCTGTTAAAACTAGGTTTAGTGTTAAAAAAAGTCATGTAGGCCAGTTTGAATGTTGAAAAGTAGTCATTTAAGCTAGCTTTAATGTTGAAGATAATCATTTAAGCTAGTTTTCATGTTGAACAGAAGTCATTTAAGCTAGTTTTAATATTGAAAAGATGTCATTTAAGTTAGTTTTAATGTTGATAAATGGTCATTTAGGCTAGGTTTAGTATTAAAAAGAAGTCATTTAAGTTAGTTTTAATGTTGATAACTGGTCATTTAAGCTAGGTTTAGTGTTGAAAGGAAGTCATTTAAGCTGGCTTTGATGTTGAAAAGAAGTTATTTAAGCTGGTTTTATATTGAAACGAAGTAATTTAAACTAGTTTTAATGTTGATAAATGGTCATTTAAGCTAGTTTTAATGTTGAAAAGAAGTCATATAAGCTAGGTTTAATATTAATAAATGGTTATTTAAGCTAGGTTTAGTGTTGAAAGGAAGTCATTTAAGCTAGCTTTAATGTTGAAAACAATCATTTAAGCTAGTTTTCATATTGAAAATAAGTCATTTAAGCTAGTTTTAATGTTGAAAAAAAGTCATTTAAGCTGGTTTTAATATTGGGAAATGATCATTTAAGCTAGGTTCAGTGTTAAACACAAAGGACCGGAATTGAAATTGCTAGCCTGAAACAGTGCGATTTAAAAAATTTTCAATTTATTTTCCTCGACTTCCATCGTATTCGGATGATCACGTCGATTCTCTCACGATCGAAATTTCATTCAACCGTTCCTCTCGCTAGGCAGGGTGCCCGCATCCCTCTGAACGAGACAGAGGGAGTCAGAGAGAGAGAGAGACTCGATCGCTGGCAGATGCAGATCGGCTGGATTCTCGGGGCGAAACATCGAAAGGAAAGGGTAATTCCATTAGAGTTATTTGTACATCGGTGACCGGGTGGATCGATGACTCGTCGGTTTTAAAAGGCTATTGCATGCCTGCACCGGTCTTCGTCTGCCTGGGTGTACAGTGCACTGTACACGCTTGGTGTACGTAGACGCGGTGGAAAAACTGCACGCGCACAGCACGGGGAAAAGTGAATGCACGCCGATCTGTTTTTACCGTTATGCAGCCACGCCACGATTATGTCTACGCCGTGAATAGGACGTACAAACACGAGATTCAGATTCACGAACGTGCCGGGCATCCCCGATGTGCCGCAGGAGGAGCAGCAGGCGGAACGTGGGATGGCGCCGACGGATTTCGTGATCGAAATGAAACTTCGTGGAGAACGATCGACGAATTTATACCCCGTCGTTCCCACCTTCGCTCTTTTCCTAGACTTTCCTTTTCGTTGTACTATCGAGTAGATCCATCGATACTGGGGTATTCCGGAGACACGTTGCCATTTTTGTGTAGGGTGGTTACGATGGCACAGATGTAAGGGTGGAAATTTTCGTCGAGGTATCGAACTTCGTGTTCTCTATTTTCTTTTTCGATATTCTATCGAGAGGATTTGTCGATATTAGCGTGGTATCGTGGAAATAAGTTGTTTCTTGGAGAAGAGTGGCATGACAGAAGATGAAGGGGTGAAAATTTTGAATGAGTTATTAGGGTAGAATATTTAATCTTCATCTTCTGTATATTCATCTTCTTTGTACTATCGACTGGATCTCTTGATCTTATTTAGGGTATTGTGGGGATACATTGGTTTTCGGTGAGGGGTGGTTACGATGGCACAGATGTAAGGGTGGAAATTTTCGTCGAGGTATCGGGCTTCGTGTTCTGTATTTTCTTTTTCGTTGTTCTATCGAGAGGATTTGTCGATGTTAGGGTAGTATCGTGGAAAAGAGTGGTATGATGGAAAATGAAGGGATGAAAAGTTTGGATGGGGTATTAGGGTAGAATAATTAATCTTCATTTCCTGTATTTCCGTTTTCGTAGTACTATCGACAGGATCTCTTGATCTTATTTAGGGTATTCCAAAAGCATGTTACTTTTTGGTGAGGGGTGGTTACGATGGCACAGATGTAAGGGTGGAAATTTTCGTCGAGGTATCGAACTTCGTGTTGTCTATTTTCTTTTTCGTTGTTCTATCGAGAGGATTTGTCGATGTTAGGGTAGTATCGTGGAAAAGAGTGGTATGATGGAAAATGAAGGGATGAAAAGTTTGGATGGGGTATTAGGGTAGAATAATTAATCTTCATTTCCTGTATTTCCGTTTTCGTTGTACCATCGATAGGATCCCTTGATCTTACTTAGGGTATAGTGAAGATACGTTGGTTTTTGGTAAAGAGTAATGTGGGAAGAGATATGGGGGTGAAAGTTTTGAATGAGGTATAAGGGTAGAATAATTAATCTTCGTGTTCTGTATTTTTGTCATCGACAAAATGTACTATCGACAGGATCTGTTGATGTCATTTAGGATATCGTGTACTATCGACTATGATACCTACTGTATCATAAAGAAATATACGCGTCAGCGAGTGTCACTGTAAAAACTTTTATGCAAATACTCGAGTTATGATCCTTATTGATTTTTAATAGCCTTTTGACTCTCGTGTCGATAGCTCTCACATGATATCCTTGATCTTTAAAGGTATGACAATGTCATATCGGCTGTATTTGATCCATAACGTGTCAATCGATTGTATGCTGATTTGCGGTGAAATTTTATCAAGTATTTCTAAAAAATTAGGAATACCGTTCCGATGGATAAATTCTATTAATAATTCAATAACTTTTGTTAACAGGTCAAGCTTGCAGTTACTTTTACTTGCCGGGTATGCGAATATAAAAATTGTACCAATAAAGTCCTTTTGAATAAAATTCATTAAAATTAAATTTGAAAATTTATTTTTCGATATTATATGAATAATAAAATATTTTTTTTTTTATACTGTTGATCTAAGGGGTTGATGTAGCCTAAATAGAAAATTTAGTATGAGTATAAAATATATTAATATTAATATATACGAAAATATTAATATAAATTGTTATAAAATAATATAATAAGAATTAATATCAAATATATTATACACAAAAAGGAATATTAGTATATTATATTCGAAAACGTCTCTCTCTATATATTTATATTTATTCTGTCATTTTTATTATATAGGATGTTCCAAAATTTACGCAAGATTTGAATTTCGCGCCATTTGTGTGATAAAGTGTTGCCAACGAAAAAAAAAGACAGTGTGACAGATGACAGTTTAGGGTTATTAAAAATGGAGTGTTACACCAAAGAACAACGCGTTTTCATTGTTGAGAAATATTTACAATTTTGTATTAAAATCCTATGTTTTTTATTAAAATTACTTCTTGCTGGAATTTTAAAACACCCAATATTATTAACATTTCTTTTCGAATTACCACTTTCTTATTGAATGATACATCACTGTATTATACAATATGTACATTATGATACTATAATAACTGGTAGTTACATTCAAGATGGTCATGCTTCCAAATAAACAAATAAGTATAATCGACCATTTTTATTGTTAAATTATGAGCTTTTGTCCATTCCTATATACATTCTCCTGTCTCATGACCTTTCTGAATAATGAAAGTTGCATCGAAACAAGGCGTTACAACAAAGTCGAATCAAAGGTCAGATTATGCAAGGAACCTACATTTTCTCTTGTAATCCATGAATACGGTGACTTCATTGCGAGATCTTCGAGGTTACGATTCAGTGTCTACGCCGTGAAATCAGTCATTGCTCTGTTAATTTAATTCCCAATTTGATTCGTTTCTCGTATCCTCGAATGATCCAGTTAATAATTTCGACCCTGAACAAAATTTTTCAATGGAACCACTAGTGTTTGAATTTTTATCATTTCTCCAAGTGAAAAATTTTATTCTTTCCTTTATTTCTTATTATAAAAACATCTAAATAGGAATTAAATTTTGGGATGTGAAAATACAGGCTTTGTCCTAAATATTGGCCATATAAATATTATTATGTGATTTCTGCTCATAAAGATATCACTTATCATCAGTTAATAATTATTGACCCCGAACAAAATTTTTCAGTGAAACCATCAGTGTTTGAATTTTTACAATTTTCCAGGTGAAAGACTGTCTTTATTTCCTACTCTAAAAATATTTAAATAGGAATTAAATTTTGGGATGTGAAAATACAAACTTTGTCCTAAATATTGGCTCCATAAATATTATTATACGATTTCTACTCATAGAGATATCGCTGTTTAAATATTAACATATAATAATTGAAATAATAACGTATAAATATTAACATATTAACCCTTTGCACTCGAGAGGTGATCTTCAGTCACCACCCAATAAAATTTCGAAGATCGATATTAATTGATGTATTAAATTCAAAATAACGTAATAGTGTGCGAGGTATTGAAATTAATTAATTCTACGTGTTAATTATTATACGAATTTTTATTTACTGTTCCAAAAAATATCATCAGCTTGGTAGCAGAAAATCTTCGAATTTCTACTCTTCTGTGGCGAAAAGATCGTCGAGTACAAAGGGTTAAGTGTTGTAGTATATATACAGTTTTTCTCTTCACTGTACTTTGTGTTACACACATGGGATACCTGTATAAGTATTAGAATTTTTCAATTTATTGGTTCGTAGATCTTTCGTGAAATCGAAAGTGACGTAGAGAGTGAAGAGATACATGCACATCCTTCTTACTTTCTTCCACCATATTCTTATTGTCTGAATACCTTTAATTGGCCAAGATATCGCTTTCTAAATTTCCTATTTTTACTTTCACGTCCTTCGTGAAACCTCGTACGGATTTCCATTCGAGAAAAGCAATTGCACGTGCTCGAGATAAGAAAGAAGCTGAGACCATCGAGTGGCCAAGAATGTACTTCGAATCTAGGTTTAGGGCTGTTTCTCTTCTTGAGTAACCCGCTTAACCGCGTTCACGGAAATAAATCATCGATCGAGACCTAACAACGGCCATTAAAAAGGATGGGAGCGAGTGGTTACGTATCCGATTCGTCACACTTTCCCTAAATTTCTTCCAACACGTCTCATCGAACAAAGAGACCCATCCTCGACCTTAATTTTCATTCTCAAATCTGATTTAACTCCGTTTCCAATGAGGAGCTTCGAGACTTTCACGGTTTGGTATCGTCGTGACAGCTTTTGGATGTGAATTATGGCGTTTCGAAATATTTTAGGGGCTCCCTGGGTATTTTTGAAGATTTTACGATTTTTAGGATAATTTGGGATGTTTGAAGTAGTTTGGAGTATATTTGAGTACTTATTTTCAGATATTTTGGAAATGTTTGATATAGTATGAGACGTTATGGTGGTGTGGAAATATTTTCTTGTATTTTAATGTGTTTTAGAATATTTTAAGATAGTCGGCGATATTTTAGAATTAGGATTATGAGTATTTTGAGATATTTTAGAATATTTTGGAGTTTCCTGATATTTGGGGTGCTTTTGTTTGAGAATGTTTGAAAATGTTTGAGATATTTCGCGATATTTTAGAGTATCATCAGTTTCAGGATATTTTAGGATATTTTAAGATATTTTGAAGTTGTTCTAAAACATTTGGATGCATTTTTCTATAATCTGATATATTTTGGTGTATTTTAAGATATTCTTTTCATATTTAGCATACTTTAGGATATTCTGGAGCAATTTGAGACATTTGGGGACCTTTTTGCAGCATCTTGATATATTTTCGTATACCTTAAGATATTCGAGATATTTTGAAATATTTTGAAACATTTTAAAGTATCTCCAGACATTTTGCCATATTCTGGAAAACCTTGCTTATCCTACTTCTTCCAAAGAAATACGATCCATGTCCAGGTCTCGATTTTAATCATCCCCCTGTTCCTTCCGTGTGGTAACTAATTCAGAGGTCCAAGTTCGGGCAAACAGAAGCGTGAAGTGAAACCTGGAGGACGAACACGAATGCCACCAACGTGAGCCATCGATAATCGTTATCTCGGTGACTCGAACTTCGAGCAACCGGGCAGCAACATAAAACAGTAGCGTTGATTATACGACGAACCCGAGAGTGCTCGCGTGTTTAGGAATTCCTGTTCGAAGATACCGGCAAAGAATGTTTCACATTCTTGCACACGATTATCTAAAGACGCGTGTGAACGCACTGTCTCTATTAAGGGCTATTAAGGGACTAAGTGCGCTATAATGACGGAAACTCCCTCTATTTAGCCTCGATCCCGCGATGAGCAAGTTTGCTGGCTTCGATGAGCCGAATGCATTGTTTCTGGGATCTCGTGGTTTACACGATGATCCAACTGTAACTGTTTAGACACTAATTATTTGCAGATGTTGGACAGGAAGCTGAATTTGGAAATTACAGTAAGTGGATATTTTGAAAAGAAAGCTTGAAAATTTGACATAGTGGAGTATTAATTTATTCCAGTTAGACAAATGGAATATTAATTTGTTTCAAGTGTCAGATGCATTTGGAAAATTTTGTGAATAAATAGAAAAGTTGGATGACGTGTAAATTGGCTAGTATAGTGGAATATTAATTTATTCACGGTGTTACACGGATTTGGAAAATTTGGCGAATAAATAGAAGTTAGAAAACATGTAAATTGGCTAGTATAGTGGAATATTAATTTATACCAGGTGTCAGACGAATTTGGAAAATTTGGCGAATAAATAGAAAAGTTGGACAAAATGTAAATTAGTTAGTACAGAGGAATATTAATTTATTCCAGGTGTCAGATGAATTTGAAAAATTTGGAAAATAAATAGGAAAATTGGAAAATAAATAGGAAAATTGGAAAATTTTGTGAATAAATAGAAAAGTTGGACGACGTGTAAGTTGGTTAGTACAGTGGAATATTAATTTATTCCAGATGTCACGTGAAAAGTTAAAATTGGAATATCGAGTAAATGATTAGTTAGAAAAGTTACACAAAGCTCAGAAACTTAGCTAAAATTAGGAATATTAATACATTCCAGGTGTAAGACGAAAAGTTAAATTTGGAAAATTTGGTAAATGTATACCGTGGAAGATTATATAACACTGTGAAAATTAGCATGGCGGAATCGTGCACATCAATTCTATCCAAAAGTTCGTAAAAGAACTAGGACATGTAAATTTCTATGTCTCGTTGCTTTTTCCGTCTCGCGAATGTTTATTTCGAACGAAAATAAAGCAACAATCTTGCGTTTTGAAAAATTATTGTTTGTTAAACATGGCGTAGTTCGCGATTAATTTATTTCGTTCAGCGTGGCACACAGTGTCTAATAAACAAACTTGATTAAACAAACTTTGTTGTACTCGACAGCGAAATTTAGCGAACCGTTAATAATTGGTAAAATGTGCTTTGTTTCTCAGAAAATGAAAAACGATTTTCCTTTGTTCTCGGCGAGTACAGAAGGACGCATGGTCCTCCATTTTCTCGTTTCTCGAATGTTCAATTCCGATATTAATTTCAGCAATAACAGAGAAAATTAATAAAACCCAAAATTATTCGAATAAAATAGATACTTGAGTAGAAATAGCTATATATTAACTAATTATTGTTATCTAAAAATCAATTTATTAATTTATTAATTTATTACAACCCACGTGCATTAAATTAGCAAAAAATGTAACTTCTATTTAAAAACCAGTCAGATAGGTATATATAAATTGAAAAACACATTTATTTTAAAATTAAAATAAAAAGAATTAATTTCTTTTGTTGCTATCTAAAAATTATTTCGCTTATACATTATATTTATTATATTTATTACTAATTTTACTACTATTATATTTACATTTATTATATATTATATTTATTACTATCCACATGCATTAAATTACCAAAAAATATAAATTTCATTTTAAAAGCCAGTCAGATAGGTATATACATATTGATAAACCCATTCATTTTAGAATTAAAATAAAAAGAATTAATTTCTTTTGTTGCTATCTAAAAATCATTTCGCTTATATATTATATTTATCATATTTATTACTACCATTACTACTATTATATTTATATTTATTACTATTAACATGCATTAAATTACCGAAAAATATAGATCTTATTTAAAAATCAGTCAGGTAGGTATATGTAAATTGAAAAACCCATCCATTTTTTAATTAAAATAAAAAGAACTAATTTCTTCTGTTGCTATCTAAAAATCATTTCGCTTGTATATTATTGTTCTCGCTAAATTGGTTATTATCCGCAGTTAATTATAAGAAATATTGTTTTTATTTATAGACAAATTATTTGTCTAATTCAATAGAAATGGATATACATAAATTGCTAATGGGTTTAGCGTTTAATCATTGGGAGTGAACGCGACGAGTACTTTCGAGAAACGCGTTGCGCCGAGCATCCCTCTAGCGGCGAATGTAGGAGGCGCTACGGTAGCATAAAATTCGGACGAGGTGCTCCATCTTGCTCCACCGTATCTCCGTATCGGTATCTCCGCGTCGGCCGTATTCCAAGTCACACGTTCTCGCGGATCAGGTTTTTCGTAATTTCGAGAGTGAGTCACGCGAAACCGAAAATAACGTCGTAAATTGTGCGAACTCGTGCTCGATTTCCGCGTAGTCAAACAAATCGGCCAGCAAACGATGATATTGTTCCAGACGATCGCGATCGTACGGTTTACGCACGCGATTTGTATATTTTGCAAGAAAGTCGCGTGACCTACACGCATGGCTCCGTTTACTCGAACGTTATCGTCGGGAGAAGGAAAACAGTTTTTTCATTCTCGTTTTTCTTTTTATTTTTTCTCTTTTTTTTTTTAGATACAGAGCTCTTGGCACCATATTTCGCCTCGCCATTGTTTCAATCCGCGCGATCGCGATTTCGATTTCTACACGATTCCTTTCCAGGGCAATGAGAATACGATTTACGAATTTTCTTTCTCTCGCAGGGAATTGTAATCGATACAAGCGTGAAAGATTATACGACGAATTAAAGTCTGTATTATAATAAAAATGAATGAATCTTAAATACATATTAGGAATAAGAAAGCGGTATACTAATTTTATGATTTTTTAAATATTCTGATCTTGTAATTCTTTGAGAGGTCTTTGATTTTGCGGTGTATATACAATGTTATTACGTATTAATTAATTTAAATATCAAGTATTATAATTTTATGTAAAGAAATTTCTTTACTTGTTATTTGTGGTGATTTACAATATATTCTAAGCACTAACATCTATATTTATATCTAAACAATAATATATTATCTACATATATATAGATATGACATTATTAGCGTGTAAATTATACATTTAAATATGTGTATATACATATATACATACATATACTAGAATATTATATATATTGTATTATATATACACATACTCATATTACATCTATAACTATAGACACTAAGTTATACACACAACATTGTATATACAACAAATTATTATGTAACTTAGATATTGTGCATATCATTTACATTATGTATGATATAATATATAACAGATATATTTTCGATCACAAAAATCTAGATTAAATTTTAGTCCACGGAACCTTAGTATCTCGAAATAAAATCCTCATTCACAAAATTCCTTTCATAAGTCCATTTCATCCCCCTCTTCCTCCCCTATATTCCTTTCAAGTTCAATCAAGCATTTCAGAATTCTCTATAACCAGAAAGACGACAATTTCTCCATTATTCCAAGGAACAGATCTTGAGGAAAAAAGATCGCGGATCGAGCAAGAAACTCGCAGGACAAATGCGTGTTACCCTTGAGGCTTTACGATCGAGGAGCATCCGGTCGGAAGGGGACAACTTTACGTCAGCTAGCGGAACCCCTGCGAACTATACGACTCATGGAAATGCGCACTACTATAAATAAAGAAGAAACGAGCCTAATAGCGAAGATCCCAACGATCGCGCAGAAAAACCCGGCATCCATTTTCTTTCCTTTTTCTCCCTTCCTTCCTTCTCCCTTTAACAAAACCGTGGAAGCTACCATACGTCGATCAGTGTGTCTCTGTGTCTCGTGATAAGTATTCAAGAAACACGTGACTACCTTATTTTATTTTCGTTTCCTTTCTTCCTTTTCCTTTTTTCTTATTTTCTTTTAATGATCGTCTCTAGTTGAATCTCACGATGGTTAATTTAATATTCATGAAACGAATGGACACCTTTTTTTTGGACCGTGTCGATCGTGTATTTGGACGTCAACGATCGTGTCGAACGAGGTTTCCGAGCTTCCTTGATAATTTATTTTATCTGGAATAGCCTGGACGCGCGCCACAAAGGACCGATATTGGAATTATTAAGCAAAAAGTGGAGAAATGCAATGAAATAATGTATATTGTTTTTCAAAATTCCCTTTATAATTTAAATCGTAATAAATATCGTAGAATGCATAAATACAAATGTAACTTTCATCTAACGGTATATAAAATTTATAAGAAAAAGCAGCCAAAAGGTAATCGTTAGCAATATTACCATTTTCATGTTACTGGAAGAGAATTTAAATTTGACTAAATTTTACTTAAATTCTGATAAGACGGCACTAAAAAATTCACCGTTATTCGTGGCTTGCTAGTGCATTTGAGTTGCATTATTGCAACGATTTACATTAGAGTTGATCAAAGTGACCTCTGAAATAAATTATTTATTATTCAGTGGCCAACAAATTTTTGTCGTTTAACGGTATTAATCTTAATTATCAGGGAAAGTTATTATAAATATAAAAAGTTACGACTATACCAAGTGCTTTGACACTTAAATTTAAGATTTTTCAAAAAGTGTAGTTAATAGATTTGTGCAGTGAACGGATCTTATATAGGAATATATACATAGGTATCAAAACTAATATATAGGAATATATACATAGGTAACGAAACTAAAAATGGCATAACAAGATAACATTCCATACATCAGTAAACAATGTTTCTTTTATGCTATTTTCAGTTTCAACCTATGTATCTTAGAAGATAGAGAATATATCGAAATTGCCAAATGATTATGTATTTCTTAATTGTTGTCAGTAAGTGTATGTATATCAATAAGAGGAATTTGAAACGAGATTCGCGAGGGGTTGATAAAACGTTTCGCCTTTCTTAATCCTGGTTGCGAAAGGTAACGAGGGGAAACGACTTTCTTTATTACTCGTTATCGTGATAAGATAAGTCGGAATAAAGTTATGGCCGGTAATAAAGCGGGAATGAACGGGTTGCATTGCACGGTTTTTCGCGTTTTAAGTGTTACGTATCCTTGTGCGGGGAAAAGAGAAGTGAATTGAAATTGAATTAATGGGTTAGCCTGAACTCGGTCACTGTTGCCGATAATTCCATTCTGCAATCGAACGAAGCTAATGAAAATCGTGTTAAACACCGTATTATATCAAGCTTTCGTGTTTTAAATCAGCAATGAGAATTTACGCTTGGATAATAATTGAATAATCGGAAACTGAGCGCGAGGAACTGCGCGGGAAATCTGACACAGGTGACATAATAGGATCATTATAAAAATAGAAGGGACAAAACGAAAAGTTACTTTATTTCCTAGTTCAATAATAATGTACAAATTAATTTATAATTTTCTAACGATGCAATTAAAAATCGATTTGGAAAGACTATATATGAATATTTTAAAATTTATAAAAAATATAATAAATAGTCACTTTTGAACCATGACCTCCATTTTCAAAACTTTCCAAGAATATATTATGGTATTATTAAAAACAAAAATTGATTTTTATTGTATTACTTTTTATTAGGTAATACATAATTTAATAAAAAATTTGAAACGGTTTTTGTCTATTAATTTTATTTTCACATTCATTATATCTAACTTTCTCATAATAAAGTTATTATATGAATTATTATACCGAATAATAATTTTGCTAATTTATTAACAGACTAGTTACACAATAAAATTATTACACAAATAGGAGGGATAAAATAAAAAATTATATTATTCGTTAATCAAATAATAAAATGAAAATAAATTTATAATTTCGCCATTTTTAAATGAAAGTATTACTAGTAACGTAATTATCAAATTATGTCTGGCTAATTCCAAACTTTAAATAGCCGTATAATAAATACTATTTAATGCTAAGATGATACGTTTGAATTTTTAATTATTTATAAATGTTTCATAAGGTTCAGCCATATTTCACAGGCATAAACATCTATTTTTAATACTATAAATGAACAAATTTTAATTACCCCTTTTATCAAAGATCGAAAACCTTGTATATACTTTAATGGTTTATTTGCTCAAATTATTTTCTTGCACCATTCTTCCACATAATTAAATTTCACCTCCTTTGGCTTTCTCAACCTCGTCTCGATCCAGCGTAGTTACGTAAACACGCAGCCATCCAAAACGTAAATCCCGCTAACATAAAGGATCATCACGGTCATTATTACCCGTTGTTGGATGAAGACTCGTGGATTACTCCAACGGACCCAAGTGACTATGATATTATGTCAAGTCGAGATGGTCGAGGTCGATGTTCAGCGATAAGTCGAGAGCCTTCGAGGAATCGCATTTTAATCGAGGTCTGATCGTTACAATGTGTTCACAAGCACTTTCCCTCGAGTGATATGAGCTATGGAGAATGGTTCATGCACGAGGTGTATTTACAAGGCAAGGATTATGTAAGGGCGAGTATTATTAGCAGAAGTTCGAATATAATCGCAAACAAAGACTACAATCCTTTAACAAATTTCTACACTATTAATCGGAGATCAATAAATGATCTAATTATTTCAAAAAGTAGTGAAAATACTTAATATAAATGATCCTGTAGCCGTTGATACTGCCTATCGGTCTGTGATTAGACCCCAAGGATGATTCCTTAACCCTTATCGGTCTTAAGTCACCTCTCACGTGACAACAGTACTTGGTCACTGCGATCGTGTGTCACGTGGGACGTGATAAGACGGAAATCTTTCGCAAATTTACCGAAACCAACTACAACCTAGTGAGAATCGCGTATAAAAAGCTAGCGTCCGATAAGGGGTAATTCGGTTTCTATCTCGTGGGGCAAGGGCCTGCGTGACACGGCTACAGGGCCTTGCTAGGGGCCCTCCCGGTTGATTCTGGGTGTTTTGTCGGTTCGTCGACACCTTCGTTCGCGAGTAAGTTCATGGTGGGGTCTGTGGTGGCTGGAGTGGGGGTTAGGTCCGATTGGAGGGTGCCGAGGCATGTGAAGTTGTCGAGTACATTGGAGTACGTGTAGTGTACACTCCCTATCGGAGTGTAGGCTAGTCAGTCATGTGTATCGTGAGTTAAACTCACTCGTTTAATTATTTAATTTTAATTATTCAATATTATTATTTAATATTATTATTTAATTTTTAATTATTATTAATCACCAATGATATTCTTTTTGTGAGGGTCCCCCCATGGGGTTTTATGATGTCTTGAGGGGGTGTTTTCTATATACTGCCTGTTGGTATCCCCTTGGTCGTGGCACTAGGGTACGAAGCAGGTAGAAGGACGCAGGGAAGGAATTCGTTTCGTCCTGGACCTGCTAGTGGGACTCGTCAGTAAGGCTCTCTAGCAGGCCCATTTTTAATTTAACATACGTTAAATGCTCTCTAGCAGGCCCTGCCTTAGACGAGGAATAGCATAGGAACTTCTATTTATGGGAGGTCTAGGGTTCACTAAGAACTCACGAGAAAGTCCTCGATCCTCCTTCAAGTAGGAATCCATCTATCGGCGAGAATGTGAACTTAATCGTTACATTTTAATAAAAATATTAACCTAACACTAAATTTACCACGACTTAAATGATTATTTCCAAAATTTCAATAAAAACTTCCATATTCCACGTTATCTCTTTGATTACATATTCTCACAATTTTCCTTCAAATATGTATATAATTAATTCTTCAACATTTTTCCTCTCCCATTTCTTAAATCTTTTGAAATTTTAATATTTATAATTAACCTAATTAAGAATCCCGAAAATCTAAACAAACAGGATTTCTAATCAATGTAACACTCTTTAAACATATTTATCCGCCATTTTGGATCCGCCAAATGTTTTATATAATTTTTACTTCAAATTCGTAACTAGTGATTTCGAAAGCATATGGATATCAAGTTTCAGCCTGATCAAATATTTTTCTATATATCTGTCCGTCAGTTTGGTTCCGCCATTTTGTTTCCTTTTACTTTCGACTTCGAATTCGTAACGAGCAACCCCCAAAAATTCAGAGATAGCAATTTTTACACAAATCGAAAGATACCTTCGCATATGGATCACTGTTTGGGGAAATTCCCCACTGTGCATAGGGTCCCTAGCAGATCGCAGAGCTTCCGTTGCGTAACCGAGCGGCAGAAATTTTTCCCTGGCCATAGTTCGTGTGCTCACACGCGAAAAGCCAACGATCGCGTGCACTTTCTAGCGCAATGGTGAATTTAAATGTTCTCCGGCTGGTCGATAACCGGTAGCAGTTTCGTTCTTGCTCTCGATCTAGCTGGGTCCATTACCGTCCGGCCGAGTTCCCCGATGGCTTAGCCCGTTTCCGTTCCTCGTGCAACGTCTCGATATCGAGAGTTCGCTTAGCCCGAGATAACAGCATCGCTACTCGAAACGGCGATTCTTTGAATCGCGCGATTGACAATGCAACGAGTCGCGATAAACGTTATCACGAAGCGTTCGTTTGCACTTGTGACCGGTTCGGGACATTGTCGAACGAATTCTCGTTTTATTCGCTCCGTCTAGCGTGCTTCCAGATAACCGCGTCGCTATTCATCCCGAATTGTTGGCAAAATTCACTGAATCGGTTTTAAGCGGGATTTGATTCGGTAGGATGAAAGGTCCTGGGATGAAATTGCAGGTTGAATATGTCTTTGGACCTAGTGTGCGCTGTGGTTGCAGCTGGGGTCGTGGTTGCCCATCTAGGTGTTATTTATTTTATCTAAATAATCCTTCCAGGATTGATCGTTTAACTAAATACCACAAAATTAAATTTCGCAGTATCCTTTTGTAATTCCAAAGAAAATTAAACAATATCGTACAAAAATCGATCTTGATTAGACACGAATATCCTATACGTGTTCTTTCAACATATATTGATCTAATTTGCAGCTAGGGAATTTTTCTTTCAAGGATTGGGGGAGCTGCAAGATTTTATTTTGTGGTATTTAAACGAGGAACGACTAAATAATTGTCGAGATGAATTAATATTTAATAATTATCTTTTCTCTTTAATTACCAGGAGACTTTAATTACCAGGGAGTGATCTCTAGGATTATAATATTCTAAATTATCAGAAGATTATATCAATATTTTAATCCTCGAGATTACTCACTGATAACTGAAGTCTCCATCGGAACCGAGAAAAGATAATTATTAAATATTAATTCACCTCGACAATTATTTAGTCGTTTCTCATCTGAATACCACAAGATGAAATCTCACAGCTATTCCATTTTTTGAAAGAAAAATTCCCCACTTCCAAGTTAGGTCAATATATTAGGTTTAATTATTAATTAAGTCTAATTATTTTAACTAGGTCTAATAGAGATCGATTTTTGTATGATACTGTTTAATTTTCTTTGGAATTGCAAGAGGATATTGCGAAATTTAATTTTGTGATATTTAGATAAAAGAGCAATCCTGGGAAGATTATCTAGATAAAATAAATAACAACTCGATGGGTATCAAGTTGTGCCTGTTCTTTTGTTTCAAGTGTAGATTTTAGTTGTCATTCGAGAATGATTTCTGAGAGCAGAGTATTGATTATAGTCTTCTGACAATAAATAAGTTAGGTCAGTTAAATGAAGGCATATCTGATTACTACTTTGTAAGTAGATGTTTCGTTTGTTTCTCTGTTGTACATGTGATCTGTTTTAAGAATAGTGAGACTATGTTTGTAAAAATTTTTAAAAATTCACATCTTCTAATTGATTCGCTTGAAAATTGAATTTTCTTATTTCTTGAGATAATATTGGAAATCTCTGAGTGTTTTAGAGTATTTTAGAGTATTTTAGAGTATCGATCATGACGAAAAGATGATCTTTCCTCTATAGGACTTGGAAGTTACGTGCTTATTTCTAAAATCTTATTTTATTCATCGATTATTATGCCATTTACTTCTAAAATCTTATTTATTATTTATTATTTATTAATTACTATCCACGAAACTTCGAAATTAAGTGCTTATTTCTAAAATCTTATTTCATTTATCGATTACTATGCACGAAACTTCGAAATTAAGTACTTATTTCTAAAATCTTATTTTATTTATCGATTACTATGCACGAGACTTGGAAATTACGTGCTCATTTCTAAAATCTTATTTCATTTATCGATTACTATACCATTTATCACTAATACCAAATGGCCTAGTTGTACCTGTAACTTATCGGTTTCTAATTTTTAAATCAAAGGGAGAAATTAGATTTAAGTATCGTATAAACGATTAACGGATAATAAAATATAAGAAGGTATCTTGTTAAAATAAAATAAACACGTGATGCTCTTCATCAAGGTTCGGTCATTTATCTGATAATTACTGTGTGTACATAACCTGAATACTTCAACAACGTTGATTTTTATCAAGGCTGTCGATCTAACGATAAATCACAAAGTAAACGCTTGAAGTACTTTCAGAAAACTATAACAACGTATCACTGTACTCCTATTATTCCAATATTTCATTAATAAATTAACGGATAAATATTTTGTCGATAATAAAATAATCGATATTCGTGATATAATGGTTTGTGTGCCATTTATTTGTATTTCAAAATACAAAATATTTTTTTGTATTTTGTATTTTGTTTTAGTGATTTCTTGCTCTTGTTTATAATTTCCTTAACACGAACTTCACTTATTGTATTTCCCTTCATAATAAATTCCCTATTCATACTACTCACTAAGCAATTTCTATAAGTATCTGTAACCACTAAAATAACATATTTTTATTTATTTCATTTTATTTCAGGAATAAATGGACGGATAGAAGTGTCTGTAATTATCGCAGAAAAGAAAAATTAATTTTTAAATACAACAATTATACACGAATATAATAATTTATTTAAAAACCGAGTTTCTAAGTTCAGTCAATGATACGTAATATTGTGTATGATCATGTTAAAATTATTATAATTACACTGTTCGTTTCTTGGGATCTATTAAAGAAGGTGTATATTTTTCTGGTTTTGTTCGAATTTTTTAGAAAAATATCTGGATTTCCTTTCAGTGAAAGTGACGAATACTCGATCTTTTCACTATTCGGGTCACCGTATTAGGGTCCAGTTTTGAGAGTATTCTAATTAACTCGTGGAATGCTTTCGGTCATAAATTCCCTTTCTAAGCACCTTTTTTCACGGCGAATATTTCTTACCTGTCAGGTTTACAAATCTAGCACACAACGCGATTAATCATTCGAGACTGTCAAGAAAACAGACGATGGCAGAGGTTCCTATTTGTCCATGTTCTAACGTGACACCAGCAAACCTCTGCTCCATAAATTTCGAATATCAGGTGTGTAAATTAATTCGACATTTCAAATCTTCAGTAGAACTCAAATATTTGTTCCCCTTCGTGGCAATTATGGAAGAAATTCCAGCTATGTCTGCGTAACTTCACGAGTCTCGAATAATCGAGATAGTTCACACGATTCGTAAATAAAATTCGAATTTTCATCGAAGAAAATTCTTTAAATTCGAATTAACTGACATACTTAATTTCCATTTGCATTGCATAAAAGTGAAATCGAAAAATCATCGAAAATTAGATTAAAATTTGAATTAATTGAGAATTATTTAACACGAATTTTCGATAGTGTTTATAATAAATTATTAGCTATAATTATTAGCACTATTATTAGATAGTGCTAATTATAAATTATAGACGTACAAAGAAAATTCTTTAAATTCGAATTAACTGACATACTTAATTTCCATTTGCATTGCATAAAAGTGAAATCGAAAAATCATCGCAAATTAGATTAAAATTTGAATTAATTGAGAATTATTTAACAAGAATTTTTGATAGTGTTTATAATAAATTATTAACTATAATTATTAGCACTATTATTAGATAGTATTCGCAAATTAGATTAAAATTTGAATTAATTGAGAATTATTTAATACGAATTTTTGAGTGTTTACAATAAATTAGCTATAATTATTAGCACTATTATTAGATAGCGTTTATTATAAATTATAGACATACAAAGAAAATTCGAAAAATAAGTATGAAATTTAGGGGTTGAGAAACTTCATTTCCACGGTTTATTTATGTGTCTATATGGTTCGAAGATTTTTCAACGAGGTTAGCATGATCTAATTAGTACGTATTTGCGAAATAATAAATTGCAGAATATCACGTTCCGTGTATTAAATATGTTTATCTAATTTCGTACCGAATCAGCTTTCCGCTTTGTAAACTTTCTCTGTGGCTCGTTAAATCATTAACGAGGAACACGTCGAGCACACCTATTGGCGAAATTACCGGAACTTAATCAACGGTGAGCAATTATTCGAGTCGATGGCGGTGGATAAGTTTTCCAATTCATTTGTCGAATCATTAAATCACCGAGGCAGTAATTCATGCACTAAATTTCAAATAACAATCCATAGCGTTATAAATATATTTTTAAATATAATTTAAAAAATTTTCATGTTTTAATGGTATATTTTTATTAATGTAGAACTACTGCAAGAAACACGTATATG
>NW_016918457.1:214872-257476 GCF_001483705.2 Eufriesea mexicana
ATGCTACTACTAATAATAATACTAATAAGATAATATTCTAAATATTATACTATAAAAATATTTATACAATATATATAAATATTATACTATAATACTAATATTATTAATAGTATAATACTATAATATAATAGTATACTATAAATATTATAATATACTAAATGTTACCTAATGTTAAATTAATATTGCATAAATAAATTAAAAATAATTTGTCTCGTTATCCAACCTTCGTTTATCAAAATGCAATAAAATCCAATTCTCTTTGACCGATTTCTTCGATCGTAGATGGTCGTTCGGATAATGGGAAGATCGATATGCAATTGCAGCTTGCACGTAATTCGTACATACTTACGAGGAATAGAGTGTATTTGCTTTACGTCCGGGCGTGGAATCGATGGAGCTAACATTTACGTGCTCCGGAATCTAGATGCGTTAATCATCGTCGAATAACAATCGCAAACGTCGAACGGCGATCCCCTGAGGATTCGGCGAATTTGCCGAAAATTTCCAGTAGTCGACGGAAAATTTCGAAGCACTCCCTGGCCGTCCATTTTGTTGTCTGAACAAACACGGGGGTAGGAGAGGTAAAATATGCACGAAGAGCGCGTTTGCTACCGGATGAGAGAGAAGCTGCTATTAGATATGGTTTCCTGCGTTTCTCTTTGCATCGTAATCATGAATCGCAGTTAATTCTACGTCTTAATATACTTTCTAGTTAATTTGCATTCTCGCCGATCGAAAATTTCCATTCAGACAATTGACATCCCTTTTCGTTGTTTAAGCCAATTAAATTGAATTTGAGTTCATGAATCTGAAGACTGCAGATGATGAGAGTAACTTGATATCCAAATGCGTTTTCGTTGGTCTTTTAATTCTTGGATAGACGATTATAAAGGAGAAGATTTTGAGCATTTGTAATTAATAATTTATGGGTAATTAAGATTCGTAAACATTTTGATATAAGCTTTGGAATTTTTAGAATTTTATTATTTTAGAATTTTAGGATTTTAGAATTTTAGAATTTTATTATTTTATTATTTTAGAATTTTAGAATTTTATTATTCTATTATTTTAGAATTTTAGAATTTTATTATTCTATTATTTTAGAATTTTAGAATTTTATTATTCTAGAATTTTAGAATTTTATTATTCTATTATTTTAGAATTTTAGAATTTTATTATTTTAGAATTTTTAAATTTTATTATAGTTTTACAAAATGGGGGATGAATTTATAATATTTCACAGTAGACCAGTGTTTGATATTTCATAAGGGTTGAAAAAATTGTATCGAAACATTTAATTTAATTTCGAAATCAAATCAAAGGATAGATTTATACTGGGTTTGAAAAATGTTCCCTGATAAAACATGTAAAATGTGACTCATCATTTTATTCTAATGATCTTCGATACAGTGTATTTCTTAAGTTCCTTTAAATTTTTTAAGTGAATTTCTTAACTTCCACTTCCATTGATTTGTCCATTATTATAATTATTGTTTCCTTTAGCGATGTGAACAATCGATGTCATAATCAATAAAATTAAAAAATATATATTTCACATTCCATCCAAATTATAAATTCTCGAATATCTCATCCCAAAGGACGAGACCTCATCTGTAGCCATCTTAGCTCGATCAGAGGTGCAAGTAACGACCAAGATCAAACCCCTACTCCGATCTTTCTTTTTCAAATTACATTGTATTATATGAAAACCACGTTGCACGTACACTATTGTCTGAAAGCGAGATCCATCGCATAAGAATCGATATCGGCCGAGATAGACTGCAAAGGGTTTAAGCGGCCTCGAGATGAGCAATGCAGACAGTGTCTTCGTGAACTTTCGTCGCTCGCGAGGCCAACGTGTCATGCCTCTCGAATCTACAATGATTCATGACAGTCTGACCTCTCCTTAAATAACTTTTTACCACGAAACGTTCGAAAGGACACGAATTCAATGAATTCTAACCCTGGAGCCACGGCGTTTTACATGGCGACACTGGATTGTCATTGATCCCTGGAATTCATTTACAACGATCCCTATTACGTCCCTCTCTCTTCCAAATGTTACCCTAATTCTGAATCAGGCGAATGGTTGAAGAAAAACGCGAGTTGGTGCAATTTTTGACAAAACAGATAACGAAATTCTTTATTAATTGCGATTAAGAAAAATGAAAAGAGTGAAAAGAAATATTATAATAATTAAAAGAAATAAAGAGAAATGAAAAGAAATATTATAATAATTAAAAGAAATAGAGAGAAATGAAAAGAAATATTATATTAATTAAAAGAAATAAAGAAAAATGAAAAGAGCTATTATAATAATTAAAACAACGATGCCTACTACGTTCCTCTCTTTTCTAAATATTACCCTAATTTTGAATCATGTAAATGGTGGAAGCAGAACGCGAGTTCATGTAATTTTTGATAAAACAGATAACGAAATTCTTTATTAATTGCGATTACCGAAAATGAAAAGAATGAAATGGAAAAATTATAATAATTAAAAGAAATAAAGAAAAATGAAAAGAAGTATTTTAATAATTAAAAGAAATAAAGAGAAATGAAGAGAAATATTGCCATTCTGACCCAGTATTTTCTATTTGAGATATTATGTAGGATGCTGCAGAAGATAATAAAATGATTACAATTGTTATATATAAACATATAACATAGTTATACATTATATAAAATTGTTATTACAATTATAGTTGTTATTACAACAATTAATTACAATTCCGAAAAATGGTAAAAAATATCGATATTATTATTTCGACTTAGAATTTAATACCGAAGATATTATTTAAAATAATGTTCACTATAAATAGCAATTATAAAATATTTTTACACCTCGACTAATTTCGTTAATTCGTACTTTCATAGATAACATTTTGAGCACATCGGTGCCTCCTGTTCTCCATTTTGTTCTCTCCCATATAGTTTCACAGCAATACAAGCGAAAGCCATTAATGTTTTCCGGATTAACCAGTAATAAAGCTTTCGAATCCATTAAATACCTCGATTTGCCTCTCTTTCCATGTTCGTTTAATTCATCCCACGTTTCTACTTATTCGTTATATTTTATCTATTGCATAACAGTATATAGCCGTTCACTGCACAAATCGATTAACTCCACTTGTTGAAAAATCTTAATTATAAAATAGCAATACCAAGTGCTTTGACACTTAACCCTTTGCACTCGACGATTTTTTGGCTGGAGAAGAGTAGAAAATCAAAGATTCTCTACTAAAAAACTAACGATACTTTTTTAAGCAGTAAATAAAGAATTGTATAATAATAGAATTCTAGAATTATTTGATTTCAATATTTTGCACACTATTATATTATATTAAATTTGATATATTAATTAATATCGATCTTCCTCTCGAGAGCAAAGGGTTAATTTTGGTATTCGTTTGTTTGTGATTCGAATCCTGTGAATTTTTAATATTTTATAATTTAATACTTTTATCTAATATTTTATAATTTAATATTTTATCTTTCTGTCGTATTCCAATATTCCCTATTTAAAGGGTTAAATTTAAGATTTTTCAAAAAGTGGAGATAATCGATTTGTACAGTGAACGGCTCATATATAAACAAAACCGAGTCTCATGGATCGATTTAACGATATTACGCTGCAATATGCCTCATAAAGTAATTGAAAAATAATTTCGACATTTTGACACGGCAAATCGTTCAGCCGTGCAGGAAGAAGCATTCTTCCACGAACGAGTGAAATCGATTAGCTTATTAAAGCGTCGTAAAATTACGCAACCACGGAGTCGCGCTAAATACCAATCTCTCCTCAAGATCAACGCAGATCGCACGCAGCTCTAATCCAATTACGACTAATATCAATCTTCGTGATTTACATGGAATTCCTTAAGATAATGCGATCGATTTCGAAACAATTCCAAGGAATATATCGGACATTCTCTCCTCCAAGGAGGTCGAGAATCGTGCGTGCTCGCGTTCAGACGCAGGGTGAGGCACCTGTTACTGCTACCACGCCGGCCATTTCCCGTTGTCACCTATTTAAATTTCAGCTTAACTTGTGGCAATGTTTAGCTTTTAACCACTCGCGGTGCAAAGAAATTCACGGTTGCCAAAACAGTCGAGTGTAAATCACTTCGGGGCGCAAATAACATTATTGGCCTCACTATCACTTTCCATTTTACAGTCTGGAGTTAATACTGATAACTTTACACGATGAAGTGCGAGCAGACGAATAAAAGACGAATAATACTGAAATATGGTATAGTTATGTTGAAAGAAATTTTATTTGGGGTTATATGTGTAAGAAGAAATGTGGGTTCGAGGAACCTCCATCTTCCGCGTGATGATTCAGTATTCCTAGGGTTAAAGATATACCTTGTCCCAGTTACATGGGACACCTTCTATAAAATACGGAAATACCATCGGAAGTACCATAAGGCAGTTTAACATGTATAGTGTTTCCTCCTTTTTCTTTCATACAGGTGATCATAGTGGAAATAACTTGATAGTTGGGAAGGATAGCTAGGTGGGCCAATTTTTACCTGTATAACACACCTTTGCTCGACTGGATGATGAGTCCAAGGCTCTCTATAGTTCTCTGAATTTCAGTTTGCGTGATATTAAATCTACGCTTTGTAAAAATTTTCTGAAACTCATGCTATGATGATTCACATTAAAAGAATTCTGTAAATCCAATTTTTGTAGTTATTGGTATACTAATACTGTATATGACATGTCATATGTTAATCTTTCTTTTTCATAAGCAAACAGAATTTTAATTACAGGGAAAATTAATTGAATTAATTTAGAATTTACTTCACACTCCTCTTCGATGAGACATTTTTCATCCCCATTTTCATAATTAATTTCGTAATGAAATATTTCATCCCCATTGACGAAGATTACAATCTTCTATAATAATTTAAAAGTTACTGTAATATCTACATTTTGAAATTCCCATTCTGTTTGTTAATTCCAATATTATCGTATTCCATTGAAGCATTGGAATATTATACCAAATGAAACTATTCCTTCTTACCAGTTATACTAAATTTCAATAGTTATTATAAATTTCCATTTAATGTTAAAAACGCTATTCTTTCGAATATATCCAAAATTCTAATCACAGAAAGTTGATCGAATTCACTTATAACTCCCACCCCACGATTTTATCCCTTTTGAAAACTATTATATTAACTCTGCACAATTTACTTCAATTTATTTCTAAAAGTTACATACGAAACGTAGTGTTAATTCGTTCTCGCTTCATTCGCTAAGAACATGATCCAATTCTATGAACAACGCTATTAACGAAGACTATAGTCCTCTATAATAATTTAAAAGTTACTATAACATCTACATTTTGAAATTCCCATTCTGTTCGTTAATTTCAATATTGGAGCATTGGAATATTATACTGAATCAAACTATTCCATTTTATCAGCTATACTAAATTCCAATAGTTACCATAAATTTCCATTTAATGTTAAAAACGCAATTTTTTCGAATATATCCAAAATTCTAATCACAGATTGATCATTGAATTCACCTATAACTCTCACCCCACGATTTCACCCCCATCGAAAAACCATACTATATTAACTCAGCACAATTTACTTCAATTTATCTGTAAGTAGTGTGAACAACGCTATTCTTTCTTGGCAGCTAGTACTGAGTACTTAAATCCACACTAGGTGTAAAGAATGGAAGCAATTACATTTACATTTCAGAGGATTAACACGCGACAATCGCATAACGAGGTATCCCATGGCTGGCAGTCGCGTTCAGAGACCACTGACAAGATCTCACGCATTTTCCACGTATCAATCATGAACAGCCATAAAACAGCTGGCTACTATATATAATCGGTAATAAAAGGTTTGGTCCACATTGCGTTAACACTCGATCTGGCTGGTCATAGACGAATTCCTGTGACCGGTGCAGAGAGCACATTAACAAAGTCGATCGGCCAGAATACACACGGCCCGTGTGTAGAACGTGAGAGTAGAAGCCTTTCGAAACGACGGCTCTAAGCACATTCCACGGGATTGTAATCGCGCGTTTCTCGGCTGATTAGTAAACCAAGCTACTCTTGGTTTCTCTGCCGACCAGGTTCTGCTCGATCGACAGCCGCCCCGATCGTGTTCCAGTTCCAGAAGATATTCCAGGCATGATTCCCATTTTTTCCTCGTCAACATCCCTTCTCCTTTCCATTTTTACTCGCTTCAAAGACACCGTGGAGTCGCGTGTGCGTGTACCGTGCAGCGGTGTGCGAGCGTCCGTGTACCATGTGCGTGATCTCTTGTGACCCCACTTCATCGAGTGTTCGGTGCCGCTTGACCTCCCTGTGGGACGCTTATCGGTCCTCGAGTGGGTTTATGGTTTGATTGCTTTTTGTAGACAACCATCGATCGAATGGTTGGGTGGCCCGTTAAACGGCCCAGCCCCGTATTTAACGCGATTAAGCGCGGTTTCTATGACGGTTTTTATCGTGCTGCGCGAAGGACTTGGTAATCTCGTAAGTGGCTGAGGGAGTGGTGCGTGAAGAGACTTTGGAGTGGAGCGATGAATCGGAACAGAGTGATGAAGTGGTTTGTACAGATGAGAGCAGTGGATTCGAAGGCAGAGTTATGGGGGTAGCTTGGGGTGGAGCGATGATTTGGGACAGAGTGATGAAACGGTTTGTATGGATGAGAGAAGAGGACTTGGAGATAGATTTATAGCGTAGTTTAGGGTGGACTGATGATTCGAGACAGAGTGGTAGAATAATTACTGTTGCAAGTGAGAGAAGGAGAAGGAGACTTGGAGACAGGGTTGGAGAGTGTTTTAGGGGTTGTTACAGTAAAATTAAATAGCGAAGTAAATTCTACGTTCCAACGGTGTGGACGCGATCCCTTCCCCTGCGTTTTTGTCTTTTGTCTCCAGTTTTATGAAGACGACTTTTGATCTGCGTGGCCCTAAACAGGCCAGTTCTAACGAATAACTTGGGTAAATTAGAAGAGTGAACTTGGAGATGGAGTTATGGGGTGGTTTGGGATGGAGTGATAATTTGTATAAACGATAAGAGAAGACTTGGAGACAGTGTTATAGGGTAGTTTGGGGTGAATTGATGATTCGAGACAGAGTGATAGAATAATTGATAGAAGAAGACTTGGAGACAGAATTGGAGAATGGTTTGGGGGTGAAGTGAATTTGAGATGAAGCAATGACTTAAAACAGAGTGATGGAATGGTTTGGATAAACTGAAGAAGTGGACTTGGAGACAGTGTTATAGGGTAGTTTGGTGTGAACAGATGATTCGAGACAGACAGGTGGAAATGATTTGTATAAGAGCAGAGGACTTGGAGACAGAGTTAGAAAATGATTTGTAGTGGTTAGTGTAGCGACTTAAGGGTAGAGGGATGATTTGGATTAATGCAAGAAGAGAACTTAGAAAAAGAGATAGAGGGTGGTAAGTAAAGCGACTTTGGGCTGAAACAAATGATTTGAGTCGAAATAATGGAATGTTTTATATAAAATGGAGGAAAGGATTTGAAGACGAAGTTAGAGGGTAGATTATTACCAGATAGGAAAAATGAAGTAGAAGTATAAAATATTCTTGTTTCGCAAACATGTCAAAAGCATGATAGATCAGAGTGTCGCAATATTATAATCGTGGCAATAAATTTCATGTTTCATCGCACAATCGTCACACGTGCGGGAAATATGTCAGTGACAGGATTTAATCGATTGTATCGTGGATGATCTAGAATCGAGCATTGCGACTGATCAAATCCTATTAAAGACATTGCGATGTGTTACTTAAAACCTAATGTCTCGATCGAGGAATGATTTTCGTTAGGTTTAAGTAAACGTAATAACTTCATAATAATTCTTTTGTACAAATGTAAATCGATCCTTTAAAAAATTTTTCCCCAGGAGCAGAAGTAACCAATAATTTAATCCGATAGAATAATTCTTAATTTTTTAAAACGAATAAATAATTACGCTATAAACAAAATAAATAATAAACACAAAATAAACACGCAGAAAGTAACAGCTTCCATACCAAATCGAATATATTTATAAGTAAAATATAAAAATATCTCTATTTATTAAAAAATGGAAATTAAAAATCAAAAACAATTTCAATTTATCAAAGTACAATCCGATAAAATAATTTCTAATCTTTCAGAGAATTATCTCTTTTCCTTTTGCAAACACAAAATGAATAAATAATTACACAATAAACACAAAATAAACACGCAGAAAGTAACAGCTTCCATACCAAATCGAATATATTTATAAGTAAAATATAAAAATATCTCTATTTATTAAAAAATGGAAATTAAAAATCAAAAACAATTTCAATTTATCAAAGTTCGCAAAAAATTCTCCAAATTTCGTTACGACCTGTACAAAATCACAATTCCACGATCAATCTGTGAGTGTTAATTTTATAAGAGTGTGAGTGTTGGTTTTATATGTGTGAATAGGAATGAGATAGAGTAAGTGAAAGTCATTTAAGATGATATAAATATAATATGCATGAGTGGAGTCTGGTATGAATGATGTTTAAAAAATGTTTAGAAAAATGTGCCAGAATAAAACAGAATAAAACATGGGTTAATAAGAGTGAGAAAGAGAGAGAGAAGAATTTTCTAGATAGTGTCAAATATTAAAATATAAATATATTAAAACATAAAATACATTAAAATAATATTTAATATTAAAATATTACTATCTAAATATATTAATTTGTTAACTGTTAAAAAACGTAGACGATATTGGTGTCCATTTCTATCCACACAATCGTCAACCACCATATGAAATCTTTCATATCTTTCCACCACCATACTATCGCTATATTAAACACAGAAAAAATAGAAAAAGTTCTACATTCACAAGCAAACAGGAACCCTCCAGTTCTCCAACTCCATAAACAAGAACGAAATTTCTTTCTGACCCGTTCATAATTTCCCGAAACGAGATTCGCGACCCCCCCGAAAACAATTTGGGTGAGCAATAGTCTCGAAGACCTTCATAGATTGGCTGTTCACAGGCATTGGCACGCTGCCTAGGGCACGCAACTTTTTTCCATGCACTTGGCTTCCTGTTTGCCCGATCGTTTATTTCCTCCGCTAGGGCGCCCCATCGGAACCCTCGCAGCGCCCTTCGAGATAAACGAGCTTTATGGCGAACCTGTACTACTTCTCTGCTCTCCTCCCCGTTTCCCAATTAATTTCAACCTCACTCGCACGCACGGGAACACGCCTCGCGGGTATTACTATTAATACATTCGCCTTTTTCAGCCAACTTTTTCAAGCGCAGCGATACACGATACCTCGTAAATACATACGTTAAAATTAATTAAGTTCAGAGTTCAACGAGTGGAGTAATTGCGTAATGAATTACCGATATGGTAGAAATGCTCGCCGAGGCTGGCGAAATCGGAGATTAATACTTATTTCGGGATCATTGTAATACCGCTTCGCCAATGGTTTCCAGCGATACTGTAATTAATTTAATTAACAAATATGTGCGTCGAAGATGTGTTTTTCAGGGAGATTTTTCCCTCTTAACGATGGTGGATGGTTTCGTCGAGTTTGAGTAATTGTTTGGTAAATATTTCGATGGATATAGTATAATTTATTGCAATTTATTTTAGTAAAAGTTAATTAATACGCATAGTGGAAGCCTTTCATGGGGTTCTTCGTAAAGCATACTCTCTGTTAACCAGGTTAAATTATTTATTCTTTGAATTATAATTAAACAATTATTAAAAATTGCTAGAAAAATCTATCTCTCAATTAAAATCGGGTATTACGTATATAAAATGCTGTATGTAATCATGCATATAAAATTGTGTATAATAGCCTAGCAACTCTATATATCAGACAATACATTTAATAAAAATTCCTTTTGACTACCCAATGAGTATTTAATATATTTTTATTTTCGATAATTGGTTATTTAAACGAAACTAAATATTAATTATTAGATCCCATGTAATACATTGTTTTAATCATACAATAAAGATATAATATATTGGCATTCTTATAAAATCACTTATTTAAACAATGAATTCATGTAATGACTTCCTGCAAGTTTCCTGTTCTTCATCTATATCAAATTAGGTATTTAAACAGGATCTTAATATCCATCGATGCAACCAATAAAAATTTACCTCGATTATCCAATAAATACATTATTGTTTTTATATAAACAATAGGTAAATATCAATCAATATATCCAATATCTTTCTTCAAGTACATGAAAATACATTTCTTTTTGTCCGTATTAAATTATGTAATTAAACCATTTCTAAAGTAATCAACGCAGCTAATCAAATTTTCCATGACTATTAAATAAGCGCAAATAATACTTTTTTAATCCATATAGAATTATTATACAACCTCCATATAATAATTAAACAACCTCAAAATACTAATCAATATGTTTAATACATAGATACTATAATACCAATAAATAGAATCTTTTCTTATCGGTATCTAACAATAATTTAGATTATTTAAGCAATTACTAGACATCTATTGATCAAATTGATCCAATAAAATCTCCACATTTCCTTTTCATTGGCATCGAATTTCCTGTGAATATCAATTACTACATCTAAGGAAGCCTCACCGACTTAACAAGTACACTTTTCTCTCATTTATATATCTAATTATATGTATAATTATATATCTAAACAGTCACTGGACACCTGTCGATATATCTAATAAAATCACTCCTCGATTAGCTATTAAATACTCTCTTTTCATCCATATTAAATTACCTAACTAGTTAGATGCTAATTAGTACATCCGACAAAATCTCTCCTCGACTACTTGATAAATAGATTTTCTCCTCACCGATATCAAACCTCCTGTACATGTCGATTAATACATCTAGAAAAGTTTAGAAAATATCTAAAACGCACACTACCCCTCTATTTATATCAAATTATCCAGCTAAACAGTCTCTAGACACCTACAACTCATCCAAGAAATCCTTAATTACTCAGATAAACAATCACTAGGGTTCTGCAACTCATACAAGAAATTCTTAATTACCCAGCAAGCACACTCTTCTTGTATGCACTTATCTAACCAGTGATTAAATCATTAGTCAATCCAACCAATAAAATTTGTTGAAAAGATAAGTTTAGTTATAGACAAAAGTCAATCTAGAATATAAGATACAAATAAATAGTTCATAAGATATAAGTTCCTAGAAAGACTGTTTTATATAAACATTCAATGGGAGTTGGGTGTTTGGGCGAACTGCGTTGAGTACCCTCTTGACATTCTCTCAGGAGTCCGGGTACAGTTGCAGATGCGTCTTAGAGGGGTTGGTTAGTCTCTCAGAAGAAGCATTAGAAGAAACATATACCTTCCTTGTGAAATAAAAGACTAAGAAGAGAATATACATATATTGATGAATTTTATTAGGATTTTATTAGTTTCACAGGTGTATCTATTGATGTTCCTGGGTATGACAGAAGTGACGAAGAGAGAGTATATTTATTAGGATTATGGGTTTTAATAGTAAAATAACTACGATATATAGATCTATATCTATATATATCTACAAATATCTATATCTACATATCTATATATCTATATCTATATCAACATAACTATACCTATATATATCTATATATCTATATCTATATATATCTATACATCTATATCTATTTATATCTATATCAACATACTTATATCTATATATATCTATATATCTATTTCTATAAATATCTATACAACTATATCTATTTATGTCTATATATCCTAGTTATTTTACTATTAGAATCCATAATCCTAATAAAATTCTTCCCCAAAATTCATCTACCCAATAAATGCTCTTTCTCTTCGTCAATTTTGTGATACCCAGGAACATCAATAGCTACACCTGTGAAGCTCTCGTCCGAGCTACCTAAAAAGCGCGCTATCAGTTCATCTACGCCAAATCATCTGTCTAAACACTCGCGAAACACCAGTCGAGACATCCAGCGAAGATTCCCCTGGCTTACCCGACAAGCAAACGTCAGCCACCTAATCTAATCGTGGATCTAAACGAGCACCAAACAGCAATCGCTGTATCCAGCAAAAATCCCGGGTCTGCCCGGCTCAGCCGTATCTCGTTGGAGCCGTATCGGATCTCCTTATCCCAGAAGCCGGGCACCAAGCCCGAAAACCGCCCCATTCGTCTCCGGCGCTTATCACCGCCTCGTAGCCGTGAAATCGGCGCGTTCTCCCCGGCCATTATCCAAACTCGCGGCAAGGAATGGTCGCAATGGTGAACGGCTGGTTGCGAGATCGCATTAATCGTGTTCGCGATAGCGCGCGGTTTTTTCTCTTTTCCAGCAGGCCCTCCTCCTCCTCTCCTCTCCTCTCCTCTCCGCTCTTCTTCTTCCGTTCGTGTGTCGATGTCGCGAAGAAAAAGCACCAGCGGCCAACTCTCGCGCGTACATACGTACGTACGTACAGGGGAAAGACACGCACCGCGAGGAAAGGCAGAGGGAAGGAGAGAGAGAGAGAGAGAGAAAGGGGGAGAGGGATAGAAAGAGAAAGGGAGAGGGAGAGAGATTCAGCGGGGTCAATGAATCTGATCTGGAAAGCGACTGTTGGTGGCTGAGCTCGTGGGAGCCAACGTAAAGGAACTACGCAGCCACGACCTCGAGGCCTCCTCTCCCGGAGGCGGCAGCTTCTTCTTCTTCTTCTTCTTCTTCTTGTTATTCTTTTTATTTTTCCCCGGTCGCCGCTAGTATCGCGATGCTTCAGGATCGTCCACGCGTATGTGTGTCGTCTACACTGCTGATCCTTCGCGATCTTTCCCTCTCTCTCTCTCTCTCTGTCTATCTTTGCGTACGCGTGTGTTCCTGTCTCTGTCTCTTCTATGAGTGCCTACGTCTCTCTCTTTCATTCTATTCTGCGTGTGTGTCTCTCTCTCATTCTCTTCAGTGTGTGTTTTTCTCTCACTCTCTTCTGTGTGTGTGTGTGTGTCTCTCTCTATCTTTCATTCTTTGCTGTATATGTCTCTCTCATTCTCTTCTCTGTGTATGTGTGTGTGTGAGAGAGATAGAGAGTCTCTCTCTCTCTCATTCTCTTTCATATGTGTGTGTGTGTGTATGAGTCTCTCTCTCTCATTCTCTTTCATATGTGTGTGTGTGTGTCTCTCTCTATCTTTCATTCTTTGCTGTATATGTCTCTCTCATTCTCTTCTCTGTGTATGTGTGTGTGTGTGTGAGAGAGAGAGAGTCTCTCTCTCTCTCTCATTCTCTTTCATATGTGTGTGTGTGTGTATGAGTCTCTCTCTCTCATTCTCTTCCGCGCGCGCGTGCGTGCGTGTGAGTTTCTCTCATTCTCTTTTATGTACGTGTGTGTGCATGCCTCTCTCATTCTCCTCTGTGCGTATATATGTCTCTTTCTTTCATCCTCTTTTGTGTGTGCATATGTCTCTCTCTTTCATCCTCTTCCGTATGGATGTATATCCTCGTGTGTTTCCGTATATGTATATTTCTCTCTCTTTTTCTTTTCCGTGTATACGTGTGTCTCTCGTCTGTGCGTATTTTCCTTCTTCGTCTTTCTGCGTGTGTTACTTTCCTTCTCTGTCTTCGCATATCCCTTTCTCTGTCTTCCTCCTCTGCACCGTGCGTGTGTTTATCTTTCTCTCCCTTTCTATGTGCATCTTCTCTATCTCCCCTCTTTCTCTCTCTCTCTCTCTCTCTCTCTGCCTCTTTTTCCACGTTCCTCTCTTTCCACGCCGCGTTCGCGGTTTTCTCGTGTTCCTTTCGTGCCTCTGCTTTATTTCCTCGCTTTTACCTCGCCTGACCGTGTTTGTAAATCGGTAATGAGCCGCCTGGAAATAGAGCCTCTGCTAAATCGTTCGATTTTCCCGTCGAACCTGCGCGCGTGGATAGACTTCAATCGCGTTCGAAGCCTGCCCGTGTCATACCGATAGTTCCAACCGGAAGGTGTATGATCTCTTCGTGTTTTCTTTCCCCTCCTTTCTCTCCCGGGAGGAGGTGGATATTAATGACGGTTCTGTTAGCATAGCGGTTTAATTGGGCTGTTGCCTGTTTCGATGGTTTGCGTCTTTTCCGACCGATCTGATTATTTTCATGGGGCTGGAAATAGACGAAGAAGTGGAGAACGTAGCAGATACATAGTTGCGAATGGGGTTCGTGTTATGGTATCGGTTGTTTCGTAAATGTCGATGGTTCCTCGGCTATTCCCGAGGATGTGTTAGGATATTTGTTTCTACGGGTTATCTATCCACAATACCGTATGTGTTTCTTAGACTTTTATTGCCCTTGAATAATTCGTACAGGAAATGCTGTAAGCAGACGCGTACAAGCTGTTATTCTTATCTCATTCAAACCTCCAATTCGTTAATAAATATTCTCCATTTATAGATTCATATGTCCTCCACTTAAATTTAAAATTACGTATCAACACAGGGTACTGAGGCACCGAAGCAAAATAATTTTACGTCTCGTACTAACTCGTAATAATTTACACACCACGTTTTATTTATTATTCAACGAAGTATCGTCGACGTGGTATCGAAAAATCCTAGAATTGCTAATTGATAAATAAAATCTAGCAATTTAACTCTCTGCACTCGACGATTCTTTGACTAAAGAAGAACAGGAGTTCAAAGATTTTCTGTTACAAAGCTGACGATCCTTTTCTGAGCAATTAACACGTAGAATTATTTGATTTCGATACCTCGCACACTGTTACATTGACTAAAATTTGACATATTAATGAATACCGAGCTTGGAAATTTTAGCAAATGGCGACTGGAGAGCGTCTCTCGAGCGCAAAGGGTTAATACAACCCTACTTTCACATCAAAAGACTCACGAAATCGTATCTTCCCAAGCCAAATTCTTCAGAATTCTCCCAGGGATTTTCAATTTGCCCGAACAATCGTAACCTCTATGCTACACTCTCTCAAAGGAGAACACGACATTCGACGTGAACCAGATGCAACAACCCCGATATTCCCACTCTCGATTAAAACACTCGAAGGAAAGACCCTGTTCCCAAACCTCCAGAATGGTTCCCTCGTCCAGTGATCGATGGATCTTTGCATGGCACGACACGCACGTATCGACGGAGGTGTTCGCTCGGAGAATTCCGGAGCATGTTTGCAACATGTTTGGCCAGTGGCCAAGGAGGTTGGAAAGAGAAGTGGTAATAATCGGCACCGACCGAAAGTTCGTCTGGGTCGTGGTAAGAATTAAGGGTTTGGCGGCTAGCCAGCCACCGGTCCCAGATATACCCTTAATCATAGACACCTGCCCCTGAGGATGACTAATGAGTCTGCACCACTGGATTTCTGTTTATCCGCTTCTTTCACCGCCCTGTCGCGTCTTCCCTTTCCTATCTTTGTCGCTACCAGCACTTTCAGCAGATTCGAATAAACGGACGATCGAGGAGCAGGAATTGGCGCGTTTCCTGTAATGCGAACACGGTTAAAATCGTACGTTCGGCATACCGTGTCACACGCCATCTACTTGGGTATAAATACGCGAGATTCGACGGATTTGCGTGGAATTTCGGGGAAATTAGTTTGGAACGATCTTGGATGGCGTCGAGGGAGACACACGGTGTTGTGAATCAACCCTGTTGCAATTTGCGAGGTAGGTATGTACATACTTGTTCGCCGAGGAAGATCGTTAGGGGTGATTAGGGACTTTCGGTCGGGCAGATCGGTGAATGGAAGGGATAATAGAGAAACGAGACTTGGAAATTTGGGAAATAGAAATGTATGGATGGACGACATTGTAATTTGTAACTTGCACCTAAATATAGTGTACATGTGCTAATTGATTCTTTTTTAATAATCGATATTTATGAACTGGTATAATGAAAATGAAAAGGTATACGTAATAATTGGAATCCTGTTTGGATAAAAATTAGTATTAATGTGGTGAAAATAAAGAATTTTAAATAAGTTACTTTAACCCCCTTGATAATTCTTTTCGTCATTACAAAAATTTTTATATTTTAATTTAATAATATGATATAATATTATATGTAATAATAATTAAATGTAATTAAATAATAATTTAATTTAATTTAACTTTGTGCCCTATGCTTTAATTTATATTAGTCAATTATTTTGGATTTTATTTTATTAGAATTACTAAATTATTATTTCCTGCAGGCATATATATTGGTTATTAATTATTATACAATTTATAATATAATTTATACATAATATTATTTATTATATAAATTGGTTATGTGTTTGGAATGAATCCTGCATCACAACAAAGTTGCATATATCTTCATTCTATTCCAACTAAAAATTATTTTTTTATATAATTTATTCAAAATGCCAAACATTTGAAGAATCCAGATAAAAAGACTGAAATTGATATTCAATAAACATCAATTATATTATATTATAGTAAATGTATATATTATATTATAGTAAATGTGGAACTCTATATAAATCAGCATAATTAAATCGTGCAAGCTTATTTTGATTGTAAAATATATACATATATAAAAGATAAGAAATATTTAAAATTATTTGAGACAATATGTGATCTTTAATTTTTGAAAAAGTCGTAGCAAGAGCGATTTCTAATCGATACATGATCAAATGGATCGTGATTCATCGGTCTGACAACGTTACGTTGTGCAGTTTTGTTTCGATTGCACATTCTTGGGCGCTTATTCGCAATTTACGCGTAATTCCAGGAAAGAAAAGTTTCGGAAAACGTATTCTTAAACCCATCTCGTGCGCATTTGGGACCGTTTGCAATCTTCGGGCAGGTGATTCGGGGAACTCCAAATTTATAAATAATTCCTATTGCGCATCGATCCATTGTATTTTCGTTGCACTTGTTTAATTTACAGACAAAGATCTACGTAATAAATATTCGCCATCTTTAATCACGAATTATATCAATTTCGAGCAAGATCTCAAAGAAACTAGAGAATATAAACATAATAGGAATAAAATATTTTTAAAACAGTATCAAAAATAAAACAGTTACGTGAGAATCGTCAAAGAGCAAACATGGATATGTAATGGTTAATAAGAGTAAGAAAGAGAGAGAGAGTGAGAGAGAGAAAATTTTCTAGAAAGTGTGAATCAATTTTCTTTATTTAAAATTGTTTATTGCGAGTTGTATTCATTATTTAAATATTTTTATCTAAATATAGTAATGTGTAAACTGTTAGAAAATGTAGAAGATATTGGTGTCCATTTCTATCCACAAAATCTTATCAGAAAAAGCGATTAAAAATAAAAAATAAAAAATTCGTATTATATATTATGTTCTTTAATTTATTGTTATTATTTTATCATCGTGTTTAAAATTTTATACTTATACATAAAGAAACGAGAATCTCTACCAACACGTTTTTCTGTTACACCCAACAGCCATAATTTCGACTTCTTGCAACACCCACTGATTACACACCACACACGGTTTACTTCCGAGCGAATGTACGAAAGATTTCATGCACCTCGTTACGCTAAGTATTATTCTAAAATCAGCCGATCGTAAATCACCATCTACCCTCGCGTTTCCTCCATTCACGACTTTAATCAATTTTCCTATCCCATAACAACGAATCCGCGCTCACGTTTCCCTCGTTATCCCCATTCCTCGCTCTTTCTAGAATTTTTCGCATCGGCCATTAATTACCGATTTATCGCTCTCCACAGACGCAATTATCGAAGAAACCAATTAATAATCAATACAGTTCCTACGGTATTGATTATTAACAAGCGACGCTGCATATTTCACGTGCCAGCTATCATTGTTCCAATCAATCTTCCATGTTGCGAAATAAAGATGGCGACTGCTGCTGGTCGAGCTAATATTGGGCAGCCGATTCGATTATTCGTGATTTGTGTAGTGACGAGTTGAACATAGTAATTTTCACGAACGATTTGCAGTAATTTCTAGGAATTTTGAAAAATTGGAAAATTCAGGTTTTCGAATTTTTATTTTTATAGTTAACAAATGGGTGAAATGAAGTTTGGTTCGCCAGAAGGTTGATGAGATAGGGTAGTTCTGGATTTGGGGTTTTAAAAGATATTTATCTTGCTATACTTTAAAACAGAGATGACTTAATCAATGAATTTTGGGAATCATGGGATTTTACGTGTTTCTTGAGACTAATGCAATATATGCAAATTTTACGTCTTTTGAGATGTATGCCTTTGGTAATGATACAGGGTGACCACTGAAAGATTCGATAATATAAAACAAAAATAATTTTTACAGATACTTGTTTTTTAATTTACTATTATTTCATTTGGAAACATAATTAACAGATTTTTCCAGTATTATGTGCGAAAAACAACCATTATTTTCCTGGTCACAAAAGGAGAAAATAAGAAAGATTGAAAATGAACAATGACTTTTCCAAATCCTCCAATTTTTCAGTGGCCACCCTATATAAAAGAAAATTAATCTTTACTTTCGTTTCTTACGAATCTGATACGTTTATACGAAAAATGGGTTAGTGAGCCAATAATCATCAAGCATTTTAATTACGTTAGGTTTGGAAGATAAATAAATAGAAAATATGATAATAAAATACTTTTTCCCAATATTTTTTAAAATCAAATTTGATTTATTATCACACGTTTCACCTTTTATCGAGATATCTCGCTTTGAAGTTATTGAAAGAACACCAAAAATCATGTAGTTTACTATCATTTCGTCCCGTTTCGTATACATATATATATATAGATGTACATATATATACATATATAAATTTTGAAGTTTTTATTAGACAGAAAATATTTGGAAAGGTACATGTACGTTTTTCGTAGCGAAAGATTTAATCATCGACACTCGCCAGTCCTCGTGCACCGTTTCCGCCATTATGGTCGAGACGTAAGTTGTTGAATTAGTCTCGTCCGTTTTCGTATCGTCCGCTAATGGTCGTATCAGGCTCTCTTTGCGCCTGAATCAGCAATTACTTGGGCTCCTGTAATAGAGCACTTGTGTGAATTACAGGTATCACGGGTTTCGCGTGGCGCCCCCTGTGCGGGGTTTAACGTTACTCAGGATCGGGGTATGCATTACGAAGACGTTCCCAGGGACAGGAAACAATACGAGCGGCTAGCAGATAGCGTTTTACGCTTCGCTTTATCGACACCGTATTTTCTGACCGGCGAATCGCCGTTTATTTTTGGTCAACCGCGATACCTTGCCTCGCGTTCGCTAAATTACGCGGGAGGATATGGGTCCTCCAATCGGGGGTTAAGAAGTAAGGTTGTTCGACTTTTTAGGTCTGCTGAAGTCATTAATAGGAATTAAATATTCCTCGTCTTGGGCCCTGGATTTAAACTTGGAACCTAACAATGATCAGAATCAGAGTGACAATGAATTTGTTACGAATTCAAGTAATCTTAATTTGTTTTACTGTAAGGGACTGTATAAAATACTAGGCATGTTTCATTTTAGAATAAGAAAAGATTGAGGTTAAGTGTGGTAAAGATGAACTATGCTTATTGCCAATGAGGAAATTAAGTTTGTTAGTTTATTAAAGAATATATATTTCATATTTGCTAATTTTTCTCATTGATTTGTGACTTTTGAATGATAATGAAATTAAGGTTCAATTATGCGTTTACTATTAATAGTAATGGTTTATAATAATGGTATAGCGTTAATAAGAACAAGATGATCAATTGTGTAAGAGGATTCAGTTAGTATCTCCTAATCTTCCCTAACTTGTGGCTAGGAAAATGAACCATTAGTGGCAGTATTGTAATTTAGTAGTGATTTAAAATTTAAAAAGCAGTTCAAAATTTCAACCAAAATATTTCAAAAATAATAATAAAATAACCAACTATACAAAGGAGCATAATTAATTAAATAATTTGTGATTTATCAATCTTCAAGAGAGATGACCATCTTCACAATTACACTTATGAATTATATTATTTATTTTTATGCAAAGATAAGAATTTAACAAATGGAAAACAAAGCGTGTTATACATTGGATAACACTGTAATATATACCTTACATCCTACATCAAGATTTATAAAATTTCTCTATCAACATCTTACATTAAAATATACAAAATTTCTCTACCAACATCTCACATCAAAATATACAAAATTTCCTACCAACACCCTGCAACAAAATTTACGAACTTTCTCTATTAACACCCTAGATTAAGATTTACAAACTTTCTCTATTAACGCTCTACATTAAGATTTACAAAATTTCTTTACCAATACACTACATTAAAATTTACAAAATTTCTCTATCAACTTTCTATATTAAAATTTACAAAATTTCTCTAACAACTTCCTATATTAAAATTAACAAAATTTATTTGCCAACTTGCTACATCAAGGTTTACAAATTTTTTCCAGCAATATCTTACATCAACATTTTTCAAGTAACATTTTACATCAAAAGCTACAAAATTTCTCTATCAGCACCCTATATCAAAATTTACAAAATTTCTCTTTCAACACTCTATATCAAAATTTACAAAATTTGACTACCAACTTGCTACATCAAGATTTACAAAATTTTCCAGCAATATCTTATATCAAGATGTTACAAAATTTGCTAAGTAACATTTTACATCAAAAGTTACAAAATTTCTCTAACAACATCTTAGATCAAGTTTTACAAAATTTCTCCAGCAACATCTTAAATCAAGATTTCCAAATTTTCTCTAGCAACATCTTAAATAAAAATTTCAAAAATTTCTCCAGCAACATCCTAAATCAAGATTTCCAAAATTTCTCTAACAACATCTTAGACCAAGATCAGCAAAATTTCTCTGGTCCCAGTACCACCAAAAAATTCCTCCAAGAAAGCAACGAAGGATCGACGAAAAGCCGGAGTTAATATTTCCCAATTTCCTCACTGGCACTTTAGAAACACGCTAAAAGTTCCCGCCACGGTGGCGCGCCGTCCTCGAATGCCTCTGCGGATTCCATTTCGTCGGCCTCGTCGCCCGTCCACTTTTCACCGCGCTACCTCGCCGATTTACCACAGCCCCGTGTTACCTCTAAATCTCTCGAACGCGCTTGAACGTTACAGAATCACGGTCCTTTCACTCGGCCAGATATTCCGCTACGCCCATTACCGTTCGGTTCTCGAGCCTGCGCGATATTTACCCCGAGGTTGCCTTCTAGAAAATGAATTACCGCGTTTCCATTGTTTCGAAGAACGCCATCGTCCAACCGAAGGGAGAACCGTTCCATCGTCAACCATGGACCGCGGACCTCGTGGAAAAACCTATATTTGTATATTTGGGCCAGTATCCACCGAACAAACGTCCCCTAGTGTCTCGATAACGCGACGAAGATAATTGCCGCGAATTAATTGGCAACGTCAGGCCAGTCTTAAGCATTCGTTAGAGGCTAACGCAATCGGCCTGCTGTCTATGAACGCTGGCTACAGCGAGTGATTGCTTCCGCGGAATGCGCGAGAATGAGTTTCGAGGTATTTATGTGGACGACTGTGGAAATATTGACACAGATGCGAACTCGTTAACGTCGATCACGCGAATTCCTTGGACGTTAGCCTCGTATTCCTATCTCTGATAGAAGATACGGTTTTCAGAGCGACTCAGCAGGTAGCGTGATTCCTGGTCTCGATGACGACTCGGGGATTTTGCGATAATGGAGATTCCTGACGTTATGGCAGAGAGTATATAGAGAGTATACAACGTGCAGGTGCAAGGGGGGTTTTTAGCAGGCGAGAGAAGAAATGTCGGAGACTTGGATTGCTTCGTTAGAGTGGAGAGCTAGATTCTTTGTTGGTACCTTTTAGAATTGAGAAATGTTATTTTGTGTGATCTGTATGGTAGTGGTTAACATAGATTTTGAATATGGATGTTTTGATATAATAAAGGAGTGATGTCTATAAGAAAGGGACGAGTGAGACAGGTATGCATGGGATGCCAATATCTAATGGATTCAGGTTATCGTGATAAACGAGTATGAGTGTTAATGATCGAGGTGTGTGTGAATTGTGTATGTTCATGTAATGGATGAAAGTAGGAAGAACTAACAGAGAGATTGGGCATAGGTCAGTAGTAGTGCAAATTTAGTAATTAAAAATTAGTAATAGTGTATATAATAAATAATTAAAATTAGCAATAGTGTTGTAATTGAGTTGTAATAGTGAAAATAGATGTGAGCTTGTGATTGCGAGAAATTAATTAGATTTATATTTAATATTTGTGTTTGATCATTTTTTGTAATTAAATAAAGAATTGTTCTTATTGTTATTGATATTTCATCCACCACTAACAATCTGGAGGTATTTGAGATGACAGTCTGTGTTGGAATGGTCTTTAATAATTATTTATATGAGTTCTTCCTATATGTAGAAATTAATACTTAGTGGAAATTGATATTGATATTTAAATTAGTCCCTGTATTTGTCCCTATTTTCTCAATGCTATGGCGGTCAAATTTTGTCAATCCTTTTGTCTAGTCTTTCAAGTTAGAAGCTATGAGGTAAATCACTGTTACTGCTACAAAACTGCTCTGAAACTGTACTGAAATTGTACCGAAACGGTACCAAAAATGTACTGAAAATGTACTCAGACTGTATTGAATTGTACTGAAACTGAAAACACAGTGAGATAAATCAAGTGAGTAACATAGGAAGAAGATAAAGGTCAGAAACTATAGGATCAAAAGAAATGGAATAATAAAAAATATTATCTCCAATAATAAAACAATAAACTGAGAATCTTACAGATAATTGCCTGCTTCTTTCCATAAAGTGGTACTTTGTATTTTACATTATACAAAATCCAATTTATTTTTAAAAACAATGAAAGTAAGCTACTAACAAGAGAAATAAAAATATATCTTTATATAATATTTATAAATATAATAACAATTGAAGCTAACGAATTTACAAGTCGAATTACAAAATTAGAGTGAATTATATCACAATAACTCTCCGACAATTAATAATCAAAAGGTATCACGGTCACGTTGTATTACTTGCTCCCCTATCCACCACTAAGCATCAAAATGCATTCATAACCCAAATATTTCCCTGCCGAGCCTCGTACAAATAAAACTATAATTAAATCATCAAACAGAAGAATAAAAATATTCTCCACATAAATCAATACAGAGATTCCAATGAGAACTACCAATAGCAGACCCAATGGTTGCACGGATTAAGCTCCTGCTACCGGTTTCAATCCCCGTTTATGTCACCGATAAAGTATCCTCGTGATTACCAAACGTCGCCTATAAAATAGCCAAAGCGTAGATAAATCACAAAGTATATAAACTTCTTATTCGGACTGGCGTTTAGCATCGAGCCACACACGGTAGCCGGAGTTGGGAAATTAATTCCTTGGGTAAAAATCCTCCGGTTTGGCATATTTTCGTGTCCAGGCCGTGGACCACACGGTTCGATCTCGCGTTTCACGCTGGGCCACGATAAAAGTAGGCGAGAAAGCCGGTGAACAAGATATGGGATTTATTTGGAACTTTATGGCGGGTACTTCTGCCGGGGTCTGTTGAACCGGATGGCCAGTAGAAGCTGAGGAGAGCAGCAAGCTGTTACAAGAATCCCGAAGACTGGATCCCCTTCGTCTTTTTCTTCCATTCTAGCTGGAAAAAACACGGACAAGCCGAGCGTTTCTAAATCCGTCCAACGACCTGCTATATTTAGAAGCAAATGTATTTTTCTCGCGGCTCCACACGCGGTGTGTCGTGCGTGCCCTTTTTTATTCCCTTTTCTTTCGATCGGATCCATGTCCCTTACGGCTTTATTCTAGCGCCAGGTAGAAAAGGGAGAAGGAGACAGCGAAGACGACGAGATCTAGAGGATAGAACCAGGTGAGATGGCTCGCGTCACTTCTCCGATGGGAGACGGCTAGCTTGGTGGCCTGGTGTTAAGGATTCCTGTGGAATGTATGAATTTTAACCAGTTTCCACTGAATGTCGGTTTTAATGCGTATGGAAATGTATGCCATATGTTTGCGGAGTGGTGTGGCGATAAGTGGTGCACTGGGTGGCGGTAATGAATGGTATTTTCATGGTAAAAGGGTGAATATGGGGAAAGGGTTAGGAGATAAAAATTGCGGTAATGGCTACTCGGGAATATGTTAACTTCTGTGCAAATAATATACTTAATTAGCATATGTATATTATTAATAACAGTCGTAGAATTTAAATTGTGTTTTAATTTAAATTCGAATACATATTTTCCAGTATCTTTGAATAAAGCCTGGTACAGGCTAATAGGCATCCGTGTGTTTTGGATTATTTGCAGAATTTATGGTATTTTTGATATAGAATAAGAAGATTATTCACTGAGACCTCTATACAAATATATAAATAATAATAATAAAAATTTAAAGATAATAATGAAGATAATTATCTTTAGAGATTAATGGAGAAGGTACCGGTTACAATGCTCAAATATAAGAAGATTCAGAGAATGTATAGAATTTCAATGAAGTAATCGACACGAAAATAAACAAATTAATCAAACCTCCATAATGATTGCTAAAATCATTGGCTGAATTACATTTATCATTAAAGAAAATTTCTGCAATCTTTATAAATTACACGCAACGTTCAGTTATTAGCATCCTCGCGTTTTCATAAAAATCATCCACAGAATTTACGTCCACTGTCAAACGAGACACTATATTACCGTAACGTAACTCCGACCTTTAATCCTGTGTGTACAATACACACATCGACACTGATTATACACTTTTATACAAGAACCATCGCTATCCATCAACCTCAAAACGACAAGAAAAATGAAAGAAGCGAAAAAATAAAGAAAAGAGAAAAATAACGCATTACTCGAATTATTATTAATCGCAAAAGAATGTCACCAATATTCACCCTCTTTGCTCACAGTCACCTAGCCCGGCGCGCAGCCGAGAATACGAAACGACTTTCCAGATCATAAACCTGATCATTTCTGCTATTCGACCAGAACACGAAACTATTTCACGTTCGTTTGCACGTTATTGACGGGGGCCTGGTTCCAGCCGTTCGATAGAGAGGCAACAAAGTCGAAGATGTTCGTACGAGATATAATAAATACAAGATGAACGCGGAGGGCTGCGCCTCCTTCAGGCCTGACAAAAACATTCTTGCCCGCTGAGCTGTGAACCCGCCCCCTCGAGACAGGCGGTTCGATATTCGTGTGCATTGAACAACGATTACGAGTGTGTTCCTCGGCTCGTGTACGTACAGTACAGAGTACGTGCCTGAAGACTTTTATGCCGGCTGCTGCCCGACACGGTTGAAATTCTTTCACGTGGAAATATTGGAAAGGGAAAACGTACACGCGCGCTTTATGAAGAATTAAGTCTAACGCGTTCCAACGGGACCTCTGAAGCGTGAAAAAAATGACACACGACAGCCGGCTTTTACAAATGCCACGAATCACGCCGAGACTTTGTCGTTTATTTTTCTGGCTGATAGATTCCATGTGTACGGCGTTTATGGTCATAATTGTCCGAACGGCTTCGTGTTGGGTCGTGTGACGTGGTCTGGGCAATTCTGATATAAGATACTCTACGTGTAATGTACTGGATACCTCGGACTGTAAAGATATTAGATGTTTAGACTATAAAGATGTTAGATAATAGCGAGGAATAATTTAGATCGAGATAATTTTCTATGTACGATAAGATAATTGCGCTTTATATTCAATCAACGTATAATAAAAGACGTGTTCATTGTTATAATAAAGCAAGTGTATGTACATACTCGGCAAGGGATACTTACTTTATGATGTAAAACAGAAAAATCTGCATTCGGATAATTGTAAAAGTATACGTAGAGGTTAGATCGTTTCGTTAAAATCGAATATTATTTATCAGGTTATCTGAAAGGGAATTAGTTTTAGGTTATTTTATTTGCGGTAGGAAGTTTAAAAAATTAGATTTCACCTTGAGAGCTTTGAAGTATCTCCCCTTTCGAAAGAGACAGATATACTGCGTGATACATCATTCGAGACCGTTTGATTTTACCCAAGAGAATGTTTTTCCACCATGTTGAAACTATGGCTTGACACAGTTGCGCGCGCACCCTGTATACTCCCGAAGCATAACTTTTACCTACGTATATACGCAGTTGCAACTTATACCTTGTCGGTGATAATATTTCAATAATAATATATTCCCGAAGCACAGTTCTTACTTGCTACAGCGATAGTTGGCATATTTTTAATAACAACGTATTTCTCAAACATAATTTTCACTCGCACACAGCGATAAATAATGCTCCTTTAATAATGACGTATTACCGAAGCACAATTTTTAACGATTCATTTTCAACAGTATTTTGATAATAATATATTTCTAAAGCGTAACATTTACTTACATACAGCAGCAGGGAGTGATACTTTATCCATAATAACAGTCTAGCAAAATTCACAGACACTCCACGATCGAACACGTTTCCAAAACAACGTTCCCATAACCTCGACGGTCTCAAACACTGCATTATATAATTACTACGAACAGCGTAGATCGAATTAAGCAACGACAGATATCGCGTGGCTTGCTTTTCCTCGCGTTAACGGAATATATCGCGCACAGCAATATTACCGACTCGAGCAATCCCGGCCGTAACGTGTTAGGTTAAGTAATATTTACGGCTATCACGAGTGACAAACGACGGGACCTTGGGGCCGACTGCCTCACTTTCGTGTCATCAGCGAACTTTTATGTAAACTAATTAATCTGTCAGCAGTCGTAAAGCAACGAACGCGTATTGCTTAAACGTGCACACGACCATACGCGATTCACTACGTGACGCTGTCCCGCGGAATCCTGCGATCGAGGGGAGGAAATCGAACGCTAGTGGCGCGCGTTTTGAATCGCTTTAACGAGTCCACTCGACGAGTCGCTGTAATTCTGTCGTGTACGAGTAAAAAGTGCCATTAACCGTGCAATTCTACACTCGCAGTTGATCTCATTGATCCTATACGAGGCAATTATGTATCGCAAAACGGATATGAAAATAAGTATACGCTGAATTTAAATGGTTGAGAAATATAATTTTATTCGTGTAACAACCATTTAAAACAACTTCTGGTACGTTTTTGTATAAGTCTTTTTATACCAGATAATTATCCATAATAAAGCATAAATAACGCGGGGCTGCTATCTTTTTGAAATAGAATAAAAATGAGCTGGGAATGTAATTTTATATTATAATTGATTACAAAAGTATACGTTTCATGCTCCGTGCTTATTCTATTTTATTTTCAAAGTATTACAGCATCGTGGTAGTGTGGAATAATAAATATTTATTAAAAATAGATCCAGACCTTTTTTTTTAATGATGTAAGAATTTTACATTAACTACACTGAATACTTAGCATGATATTTCATGTTTCACTATATACATATATTTATATATGCAGTCCAGTTAGATTAAATTCATTTTTCATTTAAATTCGTTTGAAGTGGATTTCGAATAATTACTTTATTTTCTGATATATAATTTAAGATAAAATCTATTAAATATCTAAGATAATCCGATATACGTTTATAACCAATTATATATAATAATTTGTTTAAAATAGATGTCGAATTCTTTTTGTCTAATAAATAACTTTACATAAAATGTTCTTTATATCTATAGTAATTTGATACTTCCCCATATATTCCCTATATATTACCATTCAGATAAATTAATTTAAATTTGTTCAAAATAAATTTCGACTTCTCCTTCCTTTTTTCTAATTTTACATAATACCTGAGTGATCAACCGTACATACAGTCTACCTCACTAGTATTATTTAATATATGCAGTACAATTGAATAATATAATTGCACGGAAGTGAATAGTGATTCAATCTCGATTAATTTAATTTTGTAAGATCGTGAATATTTATGGTTCCACGGTATGAATTTGTAATTTATGATTTACCTTTGTTGCAATAGAATCTTGGCAGGAAGTTAAGTAATCCGAAGTGAAAGGGCTAAGGAAATTTAATTTCACGCTGTACTCGATACATAAAACGCACGCGAAATCGGCACGACAAATCGCTTGCTTCCGATATCTCTTTGAGGACTTGGTCAATCGCGTGACTGGTATTCGTTAAAGTTACGGTCGTCTGGACGAAGAAAGAAAATAGTGCAAATAATTGCAAAGTAATTGAGCCTTCCAAATCGAATCCTTCTATCTCCTATGAATGTAAATATCAAATAACTACAAAATAGATAAATTAAATTGAGATGCACATACAAAGTTTCATTTTGGGTTCGAAGGTAAAGGAACTCTGATTGCAAATTTTTATAATTATCGCGAATTTTTAAATTCGGTTTTAAATGGTGTACAATAAAACTCCATTCCTTGTAATATACCGAAGCTATATAAACATAGTCGATACAACTCGCACGAGAAGAAAAATTCCAAGGTTTCAAGATCGATTCTGGAATTTAAAAATCTGACTTTTTATTTCAATTTTTTGATTTATTTATTTATTTATTTTCCTTAATAAATTTTCCAAATCGAATCCCTCCATCTCCTATTAATGTAAATATCAAATAACTACAAAATAGAACCCCCTAAATTGCAATGCACACACTGCTTTTCCTTTCAGGTTCAAAGGTATAGGAACTTAGATTGTAAATTTCAATGATTGTCGCGAATTTTTAAATTTGGTTTTAAATGGTGTACAATAAAACTCCATTCCTTGTAATATAACGAACCTATATAAACACAGTCGATACAACTCGCACGAGAAGAAAAATTCCAAGGTTCCAAGACCGATTGTGGAATTTAAAAGAATTTGATTTTTCATTTCAGTCCTTTGATTTATTTCTGTATTTATTTTCCTTAATAGAAAAGTGATTAGAAAATTGTATGACGAATTATTTAATTTAAAGACAGTGATTTTAGTTTAACACCAACGCTTGGTCATTATCTAATTTAGTCATTTGCATAGTAATGAGTAAGAATACTGATTACACGAGAATCCCAGTAAAAAGTGGCAATAATGTATTCAGTCTCCGCTCACGTTGACGTTCTACTTTCTATTTTGCATTCACTGTTCACTGCACTCGGGGATTATTAACCTAACATTAAAAAAGTAACAAATGAAAAATCTCAGAAGAATCTGACAAGGAGCCTTCTCAGAATTCAGATAAATTATTATCCACGCTAAATTCCTTCGAAATAAATTATTTTTAAATAAGTTTCTCTTACAAAGTTTACTTAATTTATCGTGCAATTCTGCGTAATATGAATTACGTTACATAATTTCCATAAATTTCAGCGCGGTACAACTTTGATGCGCGTCCCAACGTGGAGTCAGTTCTTTGCGTTCTCCGTAATTAAATTCGCAGGAATTCGCATACAGAAAGGATCTGAGAGTAAGATCCCATGGAACTACAAAAATGCTAGATGCAAGCCTGTCGAGCAGTATTTAATAGCAAGAGCAAACTGGAATCGATGAAAAATCAATGCAACTCCTTCAGACACGCTCTGATAGACTTCGTCGCCGGAGCCTATCGCAATTCGTCGGCTCGCCAACACAACGCTTTCTTGTGTTTAAAAGCGGTGGTTACACCTCCGGAGTCTCGAGTTGCAGATTTTTCTTCGTATACCACTTTCCGTATGTAGCAACATCGTTACAAATTCATTACTTTTTGCTTCGTTAACAAGGTTGCTGAGAAATCGAATGTTATTCGCGTATGGATTATTCTTGTTGCTGGAAAAACGATTATGAGGACCAATAACACTGGTTCAACGTCAATTTTAATCTGTAATATCCGTCGGTTAATTCTTGCACAGTTTACTTGCCCGAAGAAAAGTAAGTAATCGAAATTACTCCATTTCCCTCAGATTTCTAAAATTCTGAGTTTTTGGAAACAATCGCCATTTTTGACTAAAATCGAGTATTACGTAAGAAGCAAGAATGTTAGGAGGTTCATTGTTGTCTTATAAGTTAGGTGAGAATATCCGAAGTTTATTAATGTACATAATTATAATTATTCGTGCTTCTGAATAATTATGATTGGTCATCGAAGTTTAAAAATAAGCCTCCGAGTGTACTTTTTACGTATGTTCTTGCATTTTTAGAAAAAGTTCTTTGTCTGACATAAATTTAATATACAGTAGCGTATTCTGTAGGGTTTTACGAAGAAGAAACTATGCAGAAATAATATTAGGATGATGTTGAATGTTGATAGGAGGGTAAAATATATATCGGGAACCGTAAGCGGCATTTTGCCGCCACGCAGCCATTGCTTCGCCAGGGCCGTAGTCACGCGTAATCGACACCAAAATTATTGTCTAGTAGATCTCATGTTTTATATATATCACATGTAAATGTTCCCATGTAGTCTTTTATATTAATTGTAAGATTATAAGAAATTTCTCTGAACCATTTATCATTTGAAATAAGTTCGTTATTCGATACATAAATATCAATGATTTTTTAATGTAATTAGTTAAAAAATAAACTCCTACCTGACTTTTAAGATAAGAATGAATCTTCCATCTTTTTTCCTTTTCACGTAATACTTCATGTTAGCCAAAAATATAGAGGAAATAAAAATATTTTTACATATATATATGTCTCATAGAATGTTATGCTATGGGGGTGGGAATGTAATTCTACTTTGTAAAACATGTATAAATTATGATAATTATTATTAATAATAAATCGTTCGAAATGTAAATTTATAGTCAAAGTGAAAAATTTAATAAATTATTACTTAAACTAATAACAAATTTATGTTAAAATATACCTGTAATTTAAAAAAAGTTTATAAATTATTACATTTATTGCTAATAACAAATTAATATTGTTAATAACAGATTGTTCACGATGTAAATTTACAATAAAAGTGAAAAAATTAATCAATTACCGGCTATTACTTGAACTTATAGCGCACGTGTGTAGAAATGTACTTATAATTTGCGAAAAAATATATAAACTATTACACTTATTGTTAATAATAAATTAATATTGTTATTAATAAATTGTTTGCAACGTATATTTATAATAAAAGTGAAAAAATTAATAAATTATTGGTTATGAGAGTGGAAAATTAATAATTAATAAAATCGGCGAAATTTGAAAAATTTAGATTGGGGTGGGGGGTTCGGTCGATCGGCGGCTATATAAAGAGCGACGCGACGTCGCAGAACTCATTTGTCAGTTCGATTTCGGAAGTGTAACATGTAATTATCATAGTGCGCGAGGGGTGGGGGGTCCGAAGTGAGGTTGGGGCTAGCCACCCCACCCTCATCCCACCCCATTAAACAATTTACTAATAATTTTTCTTTTGTTTTCAGTTATTAATTTCTTTTTCTTTCAGGTTTTAATTATTTTTTCTTTTTTCAGCTTTTAATTATTTTTTCTCTTTTCAGATGCTATTTATTCCTTTCTATCTATTTTTATTTGACATTTCGAATATTTCGTATAATATTCGAGTGTCCCATCGTTGGGTTATTTATATCTCATCATTGGGTTCTTTATGTCTCATCGTTGGGTTCTTCGTTCCAATTAATTGATCCTTATGGTTTATATTTGTTTGAATTTTATTATGTGTTACTAATCTTTTATTAATCTGCTTCTTTTCAACTTTTCAGATTTTTCAGGACATCGTTGGGCAGCGAGGGATGCATGCGTTTAGACTTAAGTAGTTGTAAGTAGTTATAACATAGATTTCTAGACTAAGTCTCATGTGCGCGTTATCTGTTCACAGGTAAGCTACCTAACTTGGAGCGAAATATATCAATTCTCTATCCCCCTCGTTTACCAAATAGAACATAATTGTTCTCGCGATAATCGCGATCATTCTTAAGTATCGACTAGCCTACGCACGTACTTCCCGTGTTCTCGATAGCTCCACGCCTCGTAAGTCATCCTCACGACTCGTCTCCGACACTCATTTCTGCCACTGTCAATCTCGTTATGCATCGAGATCTCTGGTGGCTCTCGGGCTGGTGAGGCATCTGGAGTAATACGGGGGTCCGTCGACCTTAGTCGTCCTGGGTGCCAATCCGTGCACACGACCGGGGGATGGGCCCTGCAGTCGGAATCATTGCAAGAGCGTGCCTGCCTGCCCCTCTAGCACTTGGTGGCTATGTGGTTATGTTTGCATAGAGCCGGGGTATGGAGCATGCGCGTGATTCCGACTGTTAGGCCTCGCATAGGACCCGCGGATTGCCTCTGGGTGTTTCACTGGTTCGTTAGCTGCCTTAGATCATCAAGTAAGCCATGGCGAGGTCGGCAGTGACAGGGTGGGCAAGGCCCGATCGGGAGGGTGCTGCGGCTGAAGTTGTCTTGTGTCAGTAGCTTCACTCTAACTTCGTTCGTTCCAAGTTAGGTTAGGTTACCTTTGATACGGATAGCGCCAGTAGGATGCGCCACTAGTGCGCATGTCCGGGTCTCGATGCGTAGCCACCTTCCACGTGGTGAGACCTGGTAATTGGTATCGTTTTCCAAAGAACATTTTGGGAAACGATACCAAGCTAAGAGCTACGCACCAAAGTTGAAATATTAGTTATAACCTAGTTATAAGTTAGTTATAATTTAAATTAGTCATTCGTTAGTTATTACTTAATTATAGGTTATACATAAGCCAGTAATAAGTTTCAAATATTTCCTATTTACTGTAAATTTTCAAAGTTCCCTTTGAACTTATTTGTATTTTATTTTCTTTTTCTTTTTTCGTTGTATGTTTATGCTATGGACTGTTATATGTTTGTTCCATTGCACTTGGTACTGGAATTGCGCGTAGCTACGGTACTGTTGAGACTAGAAGAGCGAGCAATGGCTGCGTGGCGATAAAATCCTATTTAAAACAATGCTATTACTATGCTTTACTATGTATATAATCTACTATTGTATATTACAATGCTTTACTCTAATTAATAACAAATAATCGAATAACAATTATTACCTTCATCCAAGATTCCCTTATTTTGTTCTAACAATGCTATTACTATGCTTTACTATGTATATAATTTACTATTATATATTACAATGCTTTACTCTAATTAATAACAAATAATCGAATAACAATTATTACCTTCATCCAAGATTCCCTTATTTTGTTCTAACAATGCAATTACTAACAAAAATAATTTCTTCAACTTCCTCAATTTGTAATAGCTAAGTACCATTTAAAAAATAACATTTCCCACGGCAAAAATGATCGAATGGCAATTATTATCCCCATACAAAATTCGTTTAATCGTCGATAAGAACAATCTCTAATTTCTTTGAGGATAGAAATAATTGAACAGTTAACTACTGTTTACGTATATATTAAAGAAGATCGCCAGAAGAAGTTCATTCGTCATCATTACTGTTATTATTATTTTTTCTCATTGTCACGAAAGCGTGATGGGATGCAGCAACAAACTACCGGAATAATCATTTTTCTGCGATAATTGCAAACTAAGATGTTCACCGATAACTGTAAGCGATATGTCACGCGGCGTGCAGTTGAAGCAACGATTATAAATCATTCGCGCAGACGGGAACTTAGCCGCGTATGACATTTCAAAGGATTGTTACGATTGCATTGCCATTAATATTCATAGCTTAAGGAATCATTCCGATGCGACGCACCAAGGATATTACTCCGTATACATTTCGCGCCAAATCTCTCGCTGTCAACTTCTAATCGAATCCCGCGCCCTCGCGGCCGTGGTCGGAAGCAGCAAAAATGGCGCCGGATAAATTTACGGCGTAAATCATAATAAAACGCTGGAAAATAAAAATAACCGCGTCGACAACTCTAGACGATTATTAACAAATGCCCCTTTCCTCCGGGAGACTCGGAAAGGTCCATAAACTTTAACTCCCTGTGACTCAGGGCATATTTCTCTGTCACTCAAACATTGCATTTCGTTCCTTATTCGTTTATATTTCGCAATCCCGCTTGTTTACAAGATTACAAACGTGAAACGAGGTTTCGCCATCGAATGAAATATTGTTCGATAAATTTTCGTGAATTATAACCTCGAGAAAATGGTAAAGCGTTACTACTCGATTACCTTACTCCGTGTCTGTCGAATGTGGAAATAATTTTCCGTATGAAATACAATGTCGGTACTCTTTAACAATTTATAATATTATAAATTTGACACCGCGTGTCTGTGAAAAAATTCGTATCGAAATTAATAAAATTTTCTTATTACCTTTTTCTCACAGTGTCTGTCTATTAAATAAATTTCTGTCAAAATCGGTATATAGAAATTTTCTACCAATTTCCTTTAATTAATTTCTGTCGAAATTGGTAAAAATTTTGTAGCAATTTCCTTTAAAAAATTTTATCAAATTTGTGTCAAAATTAGTGAAATTTTTTTACTTTACTAATAACAGTAAAATAATTACTATAATTACTATAATTACTATAATTTATTTTACTAAAATTTGTATAAAAATTCATAGGATTTTTTTGGCAAATTCACGTTACTATAATTTCAGACGGAAGTGGTAAAATTCTTTGCCTAATTTGCCTAACAATAAGTAAAATTTGCCACAAATCGAAATTATCAACGATTTCCCTAAAATTGGTCCAGATTTCGTAGTCATAGTTTGAAAGCAAGAACTATATAATAAAAAATTAAAAAATAAGAAATTCCTGTCATCGTTTCGGAGTGATATGTGTCATTCATCTGGTTCGCGTGAACGCGTGCAAGAATTTCGAGGGCCACCGTGAAAAATGGTAAAAATTCAGGCAAAGATGCAGAGGAATTCGTCCCGGAAGGGACCTCGTTCGGATGCTGTGGCATGTTCGAGGATCGCACAGCGAAATTCCATGGCACGCGGCACGGCTGGCAATTTTTGCGCCATTTCAGGCACACGACAACATTTGGTCACAACGTGTCGCGAGCCATTGATACCGTTGGTACGTGCCTGCACATCTCTACGACTGTTTGCGCCGTGGATCTTGGCACGTGAATGGCTGGCAACTCTCGCAGGAATGGCACGAGAATGTTATGGTTGATGACGAAATTAGAGTAAATAAGACGTCAGTTTAGATTCAAGTGAGATGACTTATCTCAACGTGACGTGAATTTTCGGAAATGATGAGCGGCAATGGCAAAGTTGTGTCCCTTTTTGGAAAATACGTTTCGAGAATTTGCAAACATTATACGTATTATAAGTATTATCGAAGTGATGAATTTGTATTGTCAAATCTGGAAAATAGTGAATTTACGTGAAAAAATAAAAAGGAAATATAGATTGACATTTCTAATCGAATAAAATTTACAATATTTATTTATTCCAAATTGAATTAGATCTGGAAAATAAAATTTTGATAATTGACCTATGAATATTTGAATTCCCTATAATTTATAGGGCGATGTATTGTATATATTCATCGTGACAAGCACTATGATTTTTTAATTACATCTATTAAATTAAGAAGCAAATAATTGAAGATTGAAGAAAAGAAGCAAATTTAGAATAATCGATAAAAAATCAGGAATTTATTAATATTTTATTTATATATATTCTAATATTTAACTAATTTGTTAATAATATTAAAAATTTCTTAAGAATAAAGAATCTATTCTCTTCCATTGAATTTCAACGTGTAGAAAGGAACAAATTCCATAATAAAATTTATATTTATTTATTTTAAAGTGGATTAGATTTGGAAAATAAAATTTTGATAATTGACCTGTGAAAACTTGAATTCTATATAATTTATATGACGATGTATTGTATATATTCATCGTGACGATCACTATGATTTTTTAATTACTTCTGTTAAGATAGTAGGCGAATGTTACGATTTAGAATAATCGATAAAAAGTCGGGAATTTATTAATATTTTATTTATATATATATATTATAATATATATTGAATTTGTTAATAATATTAAAAATTTCTTCTCAATAAATAATCTATTTTTTTCCATTAAATTTCAACGTGTAGAAAGGAATAAATTCCAAGAATCCATGATACTTTATACTCACATTATGCGAACGCTATATTTTATTCTCCCACAGCATTCATGTTTCATAATCAGTGGATCGTAAATGTAAGTACATTATGAATAAAAATTCAGCTGAAATAAAAAGAGAACATCCACCAACGACACGAAGTATATATGTTTATTTAAGAATGACTGTTCGAATGAATTATCAATTGAAAGAAACTGCATTTAATACAATTCATTACTACTTTGCTTGAAATTCCAATTAAAGAAAAATTATACAACTTAAAAAAAAAGATAACGCGAACTCTGACGCCCTACCGAGAGGAAAAAGGTGTTATAATTGCAAATAATTGATAAATTCATATAATCAAGCGTTTATTGAATACTTTTTTGTCCGATTAAATTAGAAATCACGATGAACATGCGATAAAAACGCGACGACTTGCTAATTATTAGTATTTAATATTTAATAACAAATGCTTAGCAATTTATATTAGGACAGAAATGGCGGAAATTATCGATTAGTTGCAATTAATCGTGATTAATCGTTTAAATGAATAATTTAAACGAAGAAGGAGATAAATAACGGAACCTTGAACGTTTATAAATCATAATAAACGTGTGATCTCTTGACACCGTAGGTGTCATGAAGTTGAGAAAAATGATGGTAAGGATAATAAATCGCAGTGAAAAACAAAAGCGAAACGATTGCGTCTGCAGGATTGACTAGAAAAATAGATAATAAATAGATAATAATCGTAATTGAGGGAATATTTCGTAATAGGAAGCTATTATACATAAAGGCAGAAGACTGATCGTGAGTATTTCGAAACCAAAAATCTACGACTTATGCTACTTTCATAATCGAGAAAACGTGTGTGCATAATTTAAATTTAAGCATCTTTAAACATAAGTATCTTTTGTGAACAAATTATGCTATAAGAAGTATCAGTAATAAATATTATTGCTATATAATTTTACTGTAAATATTACTAATCCACGTTATTACTATATATTACTATAAATGTTACTAGATATTATTAGATGTATTTGTAATAAATATTATTACGTAATATTACTAACAGATACTGCCACAAATATATGTTAACGTTAGTATAAATATTGTCCCCTATAATGTAGGTATTATAATGCATAATGTTGTTATAATAGTAATAATAATAATAAACTAAAATAGCATAATAGTAATAAACATTATTACATAATATTAACAACAAATATTGCTATAAATATATGTTAATCTTAGTATAAATATTGTCCTCTATAATGTAGTTACTATAGTGCATAATGTTACTATAAATATTACTAAAATGTTACTAAAATTATTACTATACATAGAATCAAAGTAATTCGATTATGTTACACGAACAACGAATACTGCATCCTTCTAAAAGCAAAAAAATAATTTAATCAACGCTAGAAATAATTTAATCGCACAGAAAAATTCAGAAAAATCCCTACCAAGAATGATCATTTATCTTCCCAAAGATTTTCTCGAAGATCTCTTTCCGCGGATAGAGTCATTACGCGATAAGAACCTTAAATAACAATAGGTGGAACACGATCTCGTTTCATGGAGCAGAACCAGAATTCTCGCACAAGAAGGAGGTATGAAGAAAGTTAAATGGGATACGGTTCCCATTGGAGAATTGTTTGTGTGGAACACGCCACGGTAAGTTCAGATATGTTACTTCACTCTGGTTATAGTTAATAGCGCGTGAAATGTGCTTTTATTGCGTTCAGTTCGTTCTCGTTTGTTACTAAATCATCGCGCAATCACTCATTCACTGCATTGTTGTTCTAAATACGAAGAGATAATCGCTGCAAGCCTTCGATCAAATAGCATGGAATCTTTACAAGATGCGTAAGCGTCGTTTCTACTATGTTAACTTCAAAATTCAAATAATTATTTCCAGAAAATTTTCCCCTTTTCCCTCGTTTTTCTTTTTATTTCTTCTTTCTTTCGGGTTTACAGAAATATTAAAAATCGAAGTTATACTATTTTGCAAGTGTAATTAATTATCATATCTGGTATTGACTGAATAAAATAAGTATAGTATGCATATTAGTTTTATTTAAAAATTAATTCAATTTTTAGTATCCCCAATGACTAATTTTTTAAACAATTTAGTATTATTCTATATTTGGTAATTTTAATGAGTAAACAAATTTGTAGTTTGTTATAATTCATCAGAAATATTATTTACCAATTTTAGGAAGCTATTAATTTTCCTGTTCTTAAGGAGTAAAAATTAGCAATTAATTCGTCAATATATAAATAGATAATTTTTAGCAATGGATTTTACATGTAATAATATAATAATTAAATAATTTTATGTGTAATAATATACTAATTATAGTAATTAAATATATTCCTCTTTAGTAATTAAATTAATTAAATAGTAATTAATTAATATTCTTGTTTCAACAAATGTTATTTTATAACAAGGATTATTAATTCATTTTAGCAACAAGGATTAATTGCATTTTCTTGATTATAATTATCGTAAATTGATATTTACATGAACAATTTGTTTACCAGAGTAATTTTTGTTTGATTCAATGGATCAAGTAATACATTCAGTCGAACACTCGTTGTAAAAAGTATTCAACCTTAATTGATTCCTCGAATTGATTCAGTTTAATTGTCAGAGTATACGACGAATGCATCGAGCTAAGAAGGTGAAACAATTTGAAACAATTGCGTCGACACACTAACAAATTTTCTTGGCTAAACCGAAACCCACTTTATATATATGTAGATACTTTGCTCGATTAAATCATTCGGTTTCACATTCCTGAATTATATTGTATCGCTAATAAGTTTCTCTTATTTCCACATTGTGTTCTCGAATGCTTGGAATACCTTTAAGAGACTGCAGATAACGATGCAAGTAATAAATTGGAGCACGATTTCTCGCTATTTACATTTGAACTCGGTCTCAGTTACTTGTTACATATTTTAGATTACTGACATATTTAATTTCAATACTTTTTGCAATATAGTTTCTTCCTTTCTCGAAGTTTACAAAATTTTCTAAAAGTATCTACGTTCATATGTTTAACAAAAGAACGAAAGATTTTAATGAAAGTTTAATGGGAATTCAGATTTTATTTAGTGGAAATATATATATAAAAATTATTTGAAGTTGATAATTGAAGGGGTACGAATATTTGTAAATCTACACATAGTATATCATTCAAAAAGAAAGGTGCTTTTACACATCTTCTCGTAGAATTGTGATATTAAATGAAATATTGAAAATAATATAGGAATTAGTAATTAATAATAATATTAAAAATAATAAAAAGGAAGAATTAAAAATAATATTAAAAATAACATAGAAAATAATAAAAAGGGAACTTATTAATTTTAAATAAATCAAATTTATAGGGTTAAAATAATAGAGAAAATATTTTAAAAAATATTGAAGACAATAAAAAGAAAATACATTTAAAACTAATCAAATTCATAGGGTTGAAAATAATACAGAGAAAATGTTAAAAATAATATTAAAAATAATAAAAAGGAATTATATTTTAATCTAATCAAATTCATAGGGTTAAAATAATAGAGAGAAAATGTTAGAAATAATATTAAAAACAATAAAAAAGGAATATATTTTAAATTAATAAAATTCATAGGATTGAAATAACAGAGAGAAAATGTTAAAAATAATATTAAAAACAATAAAAAGGAATTATATTTTAATCTAATCAAATTCATAGGGTTGAAAATAATAGAGAGAAAATATTAGAAATAATATTAGAAACAATAAAAAGGGAATATATTTAAAACTAATCAAATTCGTAGGGTTGAAAATAATAGAGAGAAAATATTAGAAATAATATTAAAAAGGGAATATATTTAAAACTAATCAAATTCATATGGTTGAATAGGGGAACGTGGAGAGAGATTAACAGGAAGATCAACGCCATGATGTCGGTCAAAAGACGCTGCAGACGAGAAAATGTGTTTCAACGAGCAGGAACAAAAACTGCAAGAGTCACGGTACGATGGGAACGGCTGTGTGTTTCGAATAAAAGGATTTCCAAGTCGCAATGGCGCCATTAGCCCCGTGACAAAGAAGCGTTTTCGCGGTGCAACAGTGCCATTACCTCGATTGAAATAAAAAGGAGGGAGCGTGGAGACGACGAGAAGTTAACACGAGTGCACCAGGGAAACATTGGCCACGCTCGTTGATAATTATTGCGCTATCTCTTAATCAACGCGGTGCTTCTCGTATTCGTGAAAGGAGATGGACCCGGGCGATAATTATACCCCGATAGACTCGCACTTGGATGGACTTTGCTGGTACACCTAGTCGGGGTTATCTTCGGTCAAAGAACATCGCAGCCGTGACCACCGTGGATAATCGTGAAAGATTTCTCACAATTCCGGCCACGGCTTGTCTGGTATCGTAGTGCGATGGTAAACACCATAAATTAGTAAACGTCATGAATGAAAGCGGGCTTCACCATGTTTGTCGAGCAATCTTGGAAACAGCGATTTCAAATTATTTGTACAATAATTTTAATCACGACAACGTCACTGGCTAACAGAATTACTTACTAAACCTATCGTTTAAAATAATTCGGTGCTTAGGATTTCAGATAATAAAATAGACCCATGTTGCATAGAAATTCTCGTCCTTGCGACGCCCATGATCGAAATAACGATATATAATTAAAAATTACGAGACTGAATTTCGCATATGATTAATTGCACGGTCGTTGCAAATTTGATCGATACACGAAATATTTCTATTCCTACTTTCCCACAATTTGGGACACCTAGAAATCGTCGAAATTGAAAGAATTAAATATTATACCGTCAATATAATTTAAATCAGAATTTAAAATTGTTAATGAATTTTCGTTAATAACTATTGGTTAAATTATTTAACTCTTTGCGGCACAGAATTTCAGATAATAAAATAGACCCATGTTGCACAGAAATTTGATTGCGTTTTAAATAAAACAAAATTGGTATATTTTTACTAATAAAGGAATCGCATAATGTAAAAGCATAAAACCAGGGAAAAAAGATTGTCGCGATAAACCTTCCGCTTGCAACAATTGATGAACCTGTACTGGCATGATGAATATTGCCAACACGAGCGAATACATTTACAACATTTGTCGAAGGTATTACCAACTGCTTTACGTAAATAAGACGAAATATAAACCTATGAGTATGCAGCTATTGCGATATTTCGAGGTAGGACTAAAAATGTCCCAGCATGCATTACGGTGCATCAAAAAGGTGGGCACATTTAATCCCATCGTGCCCCAAAGAGTTAATCAACGTCAATATGCAGCTATTTATTCATACTAAGCTTGGAATAATCATATTAATTCAATGAATAAATTTAAAACAATACAAAATCAGTTCTATTACAAAATAATCATTGTTGAAGTATTATATATTAAAAGTTTAATTTGTATATGTTCGGTCACAAAATTGGCGAAAACAATATTGTATAAAGAGTATGACACACGCAGTAAAAAGAAACTTCCAAGATTATATCGATAAAATTGGAAAATAATTCAACAATGTATGCGACATGTACGATAAACCACTTATTGTAGATATGAGCCGTGGTGGCGCTAGTGAGTTATATGGAAGATCGTGTTAAGACTGCTGATACTCCTACTCGTGAAAGGGTTAGTTTCATCAAAACCTGTACATTTCTATCAACTATCCAAACTGGTCACATCGAAACCCTTTTCCACGACCCAAATTTACAAACACCTTTCATCAAAACTCCAACTCACCGAATAATCCCTATTTTTCCACAAACAAACAGGTCCCAAGGGGGTAAGAAGACCATCGATAATCAGATCCATTCCACTACCACGTGATACGCAAAGGCACACGAATGTACGTGAGGAAAGGGTGAGAAAAATGGACGATTCGGGGCAATATGGCCGGCGACACGGTTAGCAAAGCAGCGAAAGACCAAAGTTCCTCCTTTCTTCCCGTCAATTCCTCGCGGAGGAATTTCAGTGGGCTAATTAACGCGGCTGGTCTCATCGTGGATAATGAACTCCAGGTGAATTTCACGTCGCGTGGATTACGAGTTCCAGGTGAATTTCACGTAGCGAGGATTACGAGTTTCAGGTGAATTTCACGTCGCGAGGATTACGAGTTTCAGGTGAATTTCACGTCGCGAGGATTACGAAAGCAGCCCTACTTCAGGGTCCCCGATGAGGTAACGCCAATGCACCGTGGGTTTCATGGCCGTGACAATTCGTTCTCTGTGATCGTACGCGATTCGTCTCGATCGTCCGCCATAACGTGGCCAATAAAACGTTCGGCACGCGCGTGCACGGCACCTCGCGAAGAGCCGAGCGGAACCGGGGGATGAGAGGAGAACGAAGCGAGGACGCCGAGAGGGAGAGCGTTACGAAACGAAGTTCCTTCGGTGCTATTGAAAAGCGACGCTCGCGATAATGGGGCACGCGCGTGTCCCCTCGCGCGGATTATGGAAATCGACGACGAGAGGGCCACTCGGGGGGTCGAACACGCTGGGGATGCAAGTGTGACCTAGAGTTTGTGGCGATTTTGGAAAAAGTTTTGGGGAGAGAGTGGAAATTTTTGAAGAGTGGGTTCGAGGTAGGTTACAGTGGGGGATAAAGGGAAGGAATTAAAAATCTTTTAATTTGGAAGTTTAATTTGATTTATTTTTCTTTGATTTATTTCTTTTGGGGC